>NC_132782.1:119202646-119505677 GCF_048418805.1 Vulpes vulpes
ATGTTGCACCAACAAATGATACATTATAATAAGTTTATCTTTTTACATAATAAATTTTCTGTCTATCTACAATAACAGATGTGAAAATAAAATATTAATTATAGTATTTGTTGGAATTTTTATGAGGCTTTTTTTAATACTGCAAAATGTGCAAATGGAAGAAAAAATTTTAAATTTCCAGCAGTTCTTACATGGTGTTAATGAATCAATTTATTATTGTCAAACTGGCTTCTGCAAATTGTCTGGTGCTTTGAGAAAATCTTTGATGTTTATGTGGCATTTATCACATATGTGATTAATTAACCCTTTGTGTATTTATTTGTCTAATGTCTTTATTTTCCCACTCTATGAAGCCAGGGGCTACGTGTACCTTATTTGTTTCTGCATCTCCAGTACTTAGAACAGTGCTTGGTACATGCAGGATCTTGGTAAATATGTGTGGGGTCAATGAATTAGGAATAAATAACTTTAAAAACATGGAATGAATTAAAGAACAACTAGTATCATCAGCACACCTATTTCTTTAGACTCTGATCCATCATAACTACAGCTCTTCAGATGTACTTATCTGGGCTGAAGTTATAATTCATCAGGTTCTCTAGACCACTTGCCTCTCTTTTACCCTCCCAGTGAACTAAGAAGTACCAGCAGGGACCTCCTTTCTCTATGTAAAATAATGGCTTTTAATCAGTGACTTTGAATTCCCAGGTGTCAGGCAGCAGACGCAGCAGAAATGCCAACAGAAGAAAACAGAGCAATGTGTATGTGGGTGGGAAGGAGAAATTTCACCTGATTTCTGGGGATCCCTAATCGTCAGCATCTTGACAACAGTATTGCCTGGTGACAAATGGTGGATCTGTTCTTAGTTTGGGGCCTAGAAAAGCTAGACAGGAGGGTGTCAAAACAGGGGTTACGTCAGCTCTGGTATTCTCAGAAGTAATGGGTTCCAGAAATGATGGTAGTGATCATTGCAGAAAGTTCTGTTCAAAAGTAAGATGCTTCTGTGGGTCTATCACTAGCTGTAGTTTACTTTAGTCTTATTCTGATGCTCCAACTGAGCTTCCTACTGTGAAGGCTCTTGTTGCTACTACAGCTACTGGAGGCAGGATAGACCCTCTACCCACTGAAGAATGTCAGGGTGAAATGGGGATCTTCTTGTTCCCGCATTTAGCTTCTGAAGTGACTCTGAAAAGAGATCTCAAAGCAGCCTCCCAAAACTATCCAACAAGAATTGGATCATATTGTCCCCATCCCACAAAGCCTCTTTGTTGTTTGTATAAAGAAACAAGAAATTGCTCTTGTCATGGGCCAACTCAAGTAGGCTATCTTGAGAGCTGGGAAGGTCAATAAACTCACTCATTTTTACATGATGTTTTCACAGAAAACAACTATTGTGAGGTGAACAAATGAGCATTTTCACTTTTTGACTATTGTTTACTATCATGGAGGCATGGCCAAAATTTTAATTTGCAATGTATGTCTTCTTCTGCATTCCAGTGTTACGTTTCAATGACCTATAATTTGTACCCCAAAGGAGAGAATGAAACATTCACACAATCATAGTTCTGTGGTGTCCCTCTCACCTAGCATAGTTTAAGAACAAATTGTCATTATTTTGGAGCTTGAATTAACAGGATCATAATTAAAATAACAGAATTTCACATTTATTTCTGACTCAAGATATTAAAAGAATTTCAAAAATTTTAATCATCATTAAAAAAATACAGATATAATAAAAAGAAATCAGTCTGCAAAAAAACCCTGTGGCATCTATGGCACACACACTAGAGAGAGACCGTTGATTGATACTTGAATGAAGCAAACAGCAAGATTGAGGTTTTTATCTTGTGGGGGAGGAACATATAATGAGGGTAACACAGAAGCAGCAGATATAAATTATTCATTATCAGCAGAATAATATTTTAGAGAGGGAAAATAAAAAGTAGAGCTTGAGGGAAAAGACCTAGAAATGAGTTCTAACAGGTTCTGGATTTATATCTATGAAAATCACCCATGTCCTATTTATTAGCACAACAAGATCAAAGTTAGGCAAAATGACTTTAAAAGTGCTTTCTGTGTCTAATTTTAATGTGTATGGGTTAGTAAATCAAAGCTGTCATACATTGTATGCCTTATGCAATATGATTCCTAATATTGATGATCCTTTCAAGGACCCTCGTCAATGGATTCCTGTTGTGGAATAACACTGGAGGTTTATAGGTGAGCATATTTGCAACCTTGACCCAATGAGAACTTTAGTGTGACAAGGGCCAGTGTTGCATAGGCAAACAGAAGGTTTTTTTTTTTTTTTAAGATTTTATTTATTCATGAGAGACACACAGAGAAAGAGAGAGGCAGAGACACAGGCAGAGGGAGAAGCAGGCTCCTCACAGGGAGCCCGATGTAGGACTCAATCCCAGGATCCAGGATCACGACCTGAGCAGAAGGCAGATGCTCAACCACTGAGCCACCCAGGTGCCCCCAATCAGAGGCTTTTAAATTGCAGTCAGCTTTGGAGTTTTGGTGCAATTGAAATATACCAGGAAATGGGGAAAAAGAAAAAAAAAAAACAGAAAGAAAATGGCAATAAGGCGAGGATAAAAATTATTGGTTTCCTCAGGAACAAATGCTTGCAATATTAATGGTTTTCTGGTTTTGAAAACCCAACCATTTTAATAGTGCATTTTTTAAGACCAGAGCTTCCTAAATGATTTCTATTTGCTGTCCCTAATTCCAATCAAATTTTGGCCACCTCTGTTGCAGTGCTGATTAGTTTTTAGGACCCCTTTGAAGTATTCCTTTATATAGTATACTTCCCATTTTCCCATTGGGTTCTTCAAATGACACATTTTTGTTCCCTGATTCCTATTTTTTTCCTTCCTCCATTCCAAGGATTAAAATAAACAATAACAACAATAAAAGTAGCAGCAGCAACAGCAAAATGGCTTACTTTCTTTGTCTGAAGTGGTCACACTATCAAATCATAGCCTTCTCCTCTGTAGACTTGGATTGTCAAAGTGTGCCCACTATGAGGAACACAAACTTTCCCTCCAGGCAACAGGCACTCAGTGAAGTGGCCTTTTGTACCCTGTGGAGGTGAACCCCAGAGCTATAATCCTACTCTGCTACTTGGCAGTTTCTGTGCCTGTTTCCTCATTGGAAAATAAGGATAGAATAATAGCCACTTTTTTTTTTTTTTAAGATTTTATTTATTTATTCATGAGAGACACAGAGAGAGAGGCAGAGACACAGGCAGAGGGAGAAGCAGGCTCCATGTAGGGAGCCCGACATGGGACTCGATCCCAGGTCTCCAGGATCAGGCCCTGAACTGAAGACAGAAGTCAGGGCTCTTTTAGATTCAAGGACAGAAACTCAAAATGCCATTGGCAAAAACAGTAATTTACCAGAAAAATATGGGAGCATGCTATGTAAGGCATGACACTCAACCACTGACCACCCGGTTGTCCCAATAGCCACTTTAAAGAAAGTTTTTGTCAAGAAAGAAATGCTTGGAAGAGTGTTTGGCACATTACAGTGCCATGTGAGTCTTTGCTGTTATAAACTGTATCTGTTTATGCATACCCTAAAAAAAAAAATCTAAGTTGACACTCCAATTGTTTTTCTTTTCTAAATAAAAAGAAAGTCCACTATGGAGGGTTTTTTTGTTTTTAATTTCATTCACTTTTTAAAAATTATTTTGTCTAGGGAGTAGATGAAGTAACATGTTTTATTTATTTTTTAAGATTTTATTTATTTGAGAGAAAGTGAGAGAGAGCAGGAATGGGGTGAGGGGCAGAGGGAGAAGACTCCCCACTGAGCAGAAATCCTGATGCAGGGCTCGACCCAGGACTCCAGGATCATGACCTGAGCCAAATGTAGATGCCCAACTCTCTGAGCCATCCAGGCACCCCAAAGTAACAGGTTTTAATTCAGAGAGATGAACCTGTATTATATTCCAGTAGTGACAATTTTCCCAGCAGTATCATGTGGATTTTTTTCTCTCAGCCTACTATTAAAGTAAAAAACAAAAACAAAAATGCCTCATAGAGCCATTAAAACACTTAATATGAGTAGCCCTGAGCAAAGCATTAAATAAAGGAGCATACAATCCCAGTAAGAGCATTCAATTTAATGAGAGTCATCCTATAAACCCAAATGTGTATGATCCTATCTATATAGGGCAACAGGGACAATGTCACAGTGGAGTCAGGGATTAGTCTGACAATGTCTTTCATATAATGCTTTAATCCCACTTGTCCAAAATTGGAAAATGGCAATGGAGGTCCTATTATCACTGACAACATCCTAAATAATGAAATATCTTGGGGTAAAAGGCTCTTTGGGTTATCATAGGCCTGAGGCTACTGAAACAGATGAAGCAGGGGAAGGATGCTAGATTATTAAGGTGGAAATGTAAGATACTTTCTCTCTGCTAAGGTCATTGAGGGAATAAGATATTTGATTCATGAAAAATCCAGCAAGCTGCATCTACATCTTTGCTTGCCGCTCTGCTCCACAGGACATTTGTCATAGAGCTTGTTTCCCTCCTTGCTATATGTCTCCATAACTAATGCGTGGGAAGGGTTCTTTCGGCAGAGCCCCACAAAGAGGGCTCTAATCCTCCCTGATCTGAAATCTACCACTGTCCCTAGAGCATGTCAATGTGCAGGGCACGCTGACTGGCTGTGTACAGTTGAGCTAGTCTGTTTGAATATATTCACAATCATTTCTAAATCAAGTGACTACTATAGCTGTGTAGCAACTCCATTTCATCATGAAGAGGTCCAAAATTACTGTATTGATGGGTTTTGGTCCTTTTATTGTTTTAGGTAAAAAGGGGGCAAAATTCTCTTATCAACTCTCTGAAGAGTTGACAGGGACAACTGTTAGATGGGATGCATTCCTTAAATGCAGATTTGTATTTCCCCATCTACAGCTAAACTACAAAATAAGTATCTGAAATGGACACATATCAAAATGCAGAATTTTCTCAAATATTTCTGTAGACCTAGCTGTTCTCTAGTCTTAGGGAAATTTCAACAAAAGTGGATTTCAGCAATATTCTCAGGTAGCAGCTAAAATATCTTCTGTTTTCAATTTTATAAATTATGACCTACATTAGTTTCTAAACTGGCTTATTCAATCCAAATAATTATAAAAGCAGGAACTTAATATCATAGGAACAGCATATCCTCTTTTAAAAAATCCTATATAATTATATCTTGAAGTAGATTTACCTTCCTAATTTTGCCCGGTGAAAGATCTCAAACAGGTAGCCGAGGAAGGAAGACAGAATTTAGAAATTCAAGCCAGAAAGAAAAACCTTTCTATCCTTCAGATAAGCAAAAACATTTCAAAGTCAAATCTGTCAGAAATGGAAGCCAGCTCAGTTTGGACAATAAAAAATAAAAAACAAAACCGATTTGGACATTTTGACAGGTGAAGAAAAGGCATAAAGTATGGCTGATTAATTCAGTTAGAATATGATACTAATTGGACAGAAGTCATTCCCTTGATTAAATCCTTCATTTGCTCTCCAGTTTCTGCAGGATCAAAACCAAATGCATGGCTTCTAAGACCTTCCCAGTGTTGCCCTACCTTCCTCTCCCATCTCCAGTCCGTTTTCCTGACCCTCCAGGCTTGAGGGGCGTCAGAAACAGGTTCTGTCTTCATTCCCAGCAAGTGCAGCCCCCTCTGCCTGGCCACCCTTCCTTCGGCCCTTCCCCTCCCAGAGCTCTTACGGGTTCTCCCCAAGGATGCTCTCCGTAACCTCTGGGTCACAGCTGTGGGCGCTGTGAGCCTCATTTCAAACACCCTTTATTGTAATTGCTTGTTCCTTTGCAGGTGCGCTCACAAAACCCTGAGTTCTTTGAAGGTAGGGATTATGACTTTCATTCATACAGAAAATAAAAGCGTGGGTATTGGAATCTAGTAAGTTTTTAATACATTTATTCATTGACTGAGTGACTGAGTGAATAAGTAAATGTCGCCCCAGAGAATGACCCAGTACTCCTCAGTGTCTCCCAAGAGATAGCTTTGGTTACAGGATGAAATTGATGAGAGGTCATTGTCCATAAAGGAGAAAAGGCAATTAAACCAAATTGTGGGTCAAGAGTAAGAATGGATCGATAAGGCCATTTTTTGTTTTAAAAGGACAACCACATTTAACCATCAAATAATTACAAGGGCCTTTAAATATTTGAGGTGAGACCATAAAGTAATGAAGTTATTTTAGTAAACAATACATGGAAACTAGCTTCATTAACATATACTCACACTCTTACAGATAGATTTAACATGCTGCTTTTACAATTAAGACAAAAGCTAAAACACTCCAGTGAAGTTCCAAGTACACATTTCCCATTTTATCAAAGAGTTTAATAGTTCAATAATATAAGCAACTTATTTGTTAGAATAGGTCTGAGTTGTAAAAGCTACAATGATGTATGAAAAAGACAACAGAGGAAGGTATTGGGGATGCTTTGAAAAACAGGGTTCATTTTTTAGGATCCCAGGCTATTTCTAAACATGCTGAACTTAGAGTTTTCAAACCATGATAATTTGTTTTAAAGCAACTTTAGTCCCATAATAGTCTCAGCCCCATTTCCCAAGATGGCAGTCTGTCAGAACTGAGGGATTTAGGGGCTGAAAACTTGAATTACTAGAATTTCCTACTGGACTCAAGAACGTACCCATAAAGAAACAAGAGGGCAGTCAACGAGAAAGGAAAATGTTTTAAAAAATTAATTCCCGTCTAGTTCCAGTTTTCAAGTCACAGAGGAAAAGAAGAATTTAATCAAAAAGGCCCTAAATATATTTTCAGCTGGGCTAATGCATTTCCTCTTATTTCTAGTCTCTGCACCACTGTAGAAAGCCAACCAACCCCAAAACAACTGCCCATCTCTCATCATCTCCTCATTTTTCAGTGTCTCCATACCTACACTCCTGGCCATTTCTCCTTTGGTAATTCCTCTACCTTATGCAGGAAAACCATCTTTGCCATAATGACATAATGATTGTGATGTTTAATCATCTTAAATTCAAAGTGGTCTTAAACGCTAAAACACATTGCCTTTGCAAATGGCTTACCTTCTGAAATCTCAAGCCGTAATGGGAAAACTGATTAAATTGTGAGGCAAGTTTTATTTCATTTTCATTATTTTACTATTTTCTTCTAATTTACTGGGACGTATGTTAGTTAAAATGCCTGCTTAGTTTTAATCCATAATATCAGAGGTCATAAGTACTTGCAGAGACTTATTTCTAAGTATTCTGTGTTACTGTTGTAGTCACTTATGACTCTAATCAATAGGCCTAAATAATAAAGTCAAAGAGTAGGAAAGAGAGTAAGATTTTGAGGCTTTCTCTTCTGGGGAAAGGTATGGTATATTCAGCAGAAATATACGAAGCCTCTTTGAGTCCTAAAATTGTTTTTCTAATACAGCCATCGGCATTCCAAGTCACAGATAGGTATAATATACAATTATGTTGAAGCAATGTATTTTTTGGTCCCCAAATAGAGAGATTAGTCCAGCCTTTCACTAAACAAAAGGCTGCTCTATTTTTAATCCTTAACTCATTTGCTTCTTTCAAAAGTACTTTTCTATTTAAATTTGTTACGATCCCCCATTGCAACAAAATCCTATTATCGTAAATCCTTCCCTAGTGCTTGCAGTCGCCCCTTGAACACAGCAGATAATGTGTGTTCTTATGCATCACATAACCCCATGTAGCTTCCTACAGCGAGACAGGCCCTCGAAAGGGCTGCAGTGTGGGTCCTTCAGAAGGAACTTGGTGGCCCTTAGGCCCCACCGCGAGGGCAGGCTCAAGCAGCAGAGCAGTGGCAGTCACCATGGGGCTGCCACTGGGAAGTGAGGTGTATGAGGTACATGAGGTAAAATGAAAACAAAATCAGAGTTTGTTTGTTTTAGCTTACCGGGAGACCAAGAAAATCCTGGGAAGTGCTTATTCCCCTCAATTTGACTGTCCAAGTAGTGTGCTGAGTTTTCAGATTGTATAATCTGTATTAACTCTATTTTATCATTGATTGTTTCTCCTGATGTTAAACAAATCTGATGGCTACCCTAGCCACCACTGTAGGTGTTTATTTAAAGAACACTTTTTTCCCCCCACAACCTATTCTCCATTTTACAGCTTTACTGGAGCATTCTCATGTCAACCAAGCCTCCTGGGCTTTTAGAAGTGATGAATCCTAAAAGATGTTTTCCCCACAGAAACCACAAGGTAAATGCAACAAGTAATCAATCTTCTGAGCGGCAATCAGGCAACCACTTAACGAACATACTACACAAACAAAATAATTAATCTAGGCACTGTCCTGAATAGTAATTAATCTAATCGGCTCCAAATGATGTGTTTGTTCACTGTACACTATTTTGTTTCATAGTTGTCATAGTTAAAGGTGTCAGAGACAGTACAAATGTGTTAACCAGTTTAAAAGAATACTAATTTCAGAAGGAAAGTGTGACACAAATGTTTATGCAGTGTGGGATGTTCATTCCTTTGTTTGCAGAGAGGAACAACACAGATCACTGTCAGACTAAAACAAAAGGGACGAATGCTTTAAAATAAAATAAGGAAACAGGAGCGACACCACCAAACATCAGGCAAGCCATTAAAGAGCTGAGAAAATTATAATATGATCTACACCAATAATTGCCTCCTGGGTAAGGACAGGTAAATTTAATTATGATAATCTCTTGATGAATGAAACTGAAATGAAATGGAATAAAAAATACGGAGAGCCCAAAGAATCCCTTTCTCTAAGATCTGTGACACATAAATTGGGAAGAAGAGTTGGTTGATTTTTCTAGGAAAAAATGGGTTGCATGCAAACTAATTCTGATCATTTAGAATCCCTTATTCGTTGCTTCCTTTTTCGGATCCTGAATTTAATCAAATCAAATGCTCTCAGCTACCTCTTATCATTGAACTTCACTTTATGTCATGAAGATGAAACCTTTGTTGCAGGGTGGCTGTTGCAAGAATTAAAAGGAGCCACCAGATGGTATTTATGACAGTTGGCTAGGCACTGTTGTTGTTTTTTTTTTTTTTTTAAAGATTTTGTTTATTTATTCATGAGAGACACACACACAGAGAGGCAGAGACACAGGCAGAGGGAGCACCAGGCCCCACGCAGGGAGCCCAACGTAGGACTCGATCCCAGGTCTCCAGGATCATGCCCTGGGCTGAAGGCAGGCACTCAACCCCTGAGCAACCCGGGGGGTCCCTGGCCTGGGACTGTAATAGATAATGGTATTCAGTCTCATTTTAGGTCAGACCCTATTGAGTAACAGGGGCTTTCTCAAGACTGTTTTTAACCTATGAAAGCTGAGTGAAACCACCTTCAGATTTGTAGGCCTTTTTAAGGAAATTTCCATTAAACTGGGATTTGGGATTTCAAATGTTTGGTTATAAAACATTTTCCCTGGCATCTTTTAGTTCTTCTTGGTGAGAAAGGGCGTGAAGAAAGGAGGTGTTTTAGAAGAAAACACTAAGACTTATCTTCCTACAGCAAAGATGGTAACAGGATATATGGCTATTTTGTGGTGTCCATAGCACCTATGCCCATCTCCGGTATTGAGGATATCTTGCCCTCCACCACTACCCCTACAGGAGGATGTCCTAAGTGGCCATGTTTGTACCTCTCAGCTTTGACTATAGCTAACTAAAACAAAAGTGGACACTTGAGAAAGGGAACCAGACCACAGTCTGATCGGAGCCATTAATTCTTTTTGTAAGAATTTTAAATTCTGACACTGGGAGATTGAGCTTGTTAGCTGTTCGGATCCCTGACGTGAAGCCAAGTGGTGTCTAGATATAAATCAGTGCCTTAGCAAACTGAGCCCACCCATGTGCAAGAATATTGGGAAACAGCAAAATCGAACAAACAGAGAAAATCGGTCTGCTAAGAAAACAAAGGGCCCAGGAGTAGACCAAAACAGCATGAAATGCTCCAGAACTAGAAGAAGTCTCATTTCAGTCTAACCCCATATGGTCTAGCTGTCTGTAATTTCCTGTTTTTAGATGTTGGTGTGATTGCCTGTTGGATCTATTCAGTGAATACCATGTTTACATGCATTGGTTTCTGTGACTTTCAATATAACATTTCTTGAATTAGAACAGAAACGAATCACCAAATAGAAAAATCTGGGACCAGACATACAATTAGCAAGTAGCAAATCAGTTGCTCGGTTCAAAAAGAACAGTGTGTTATGGAGCTTCAGTAAATGATTCACACAAAAAGGGATTTCAGGGAAGAACGAAAAAAAAAAAAAAAACACAGTAATAATAGCCAATATCCATAGAATGGTTACTACAAGTCAGGTACACTTCTAAGCATTTACATAATATGAATCATTTCATCCTCCTAATATCCTCTGACACAGATGCTATTATCCCCATTTTACCGGCAACGAATCCTCATTAAATAGGCAGAAATGAGACACAGAGGCAGATAAGCCCAATGCATCTGTTGTTAAAAGCAGGTAATGCAAAGAAACACAATTTAGAAACATAAATGATAGCAACGTTTCCCAAAGTGTATCTCTTAATATGTTACACTTACATAGTCTATTAGTTCTAGGAGATGCTCTTAACAATTATTTTATAGGAAAGATCGTGGCAGTCGGACATATTTGGAAAACCACAGGTCAGATGATGTAAAATATATTTATTATATATATGAACTAATAATATATATGAGCTTACAGGTAGTGTGGATTTTCAAGAGGGATATATTTTATGTAGTGAAAAAAATTAAATTTACCTGACCACAGACCTCTTTTTTTAGGGTAGTCTCATCGAAATAACACATTTTGAGAACTTAAATCTCATAGAAAAATTAAAGCAGTAATGTCTTATGAGATAAAGTACAAATATATACATAGCTCCCCAAACTAACTTTTTAATTTCAATCAATATAATATCTAAACCTTGGATGAAGTAAACTGGGAACATTCTTAAAATTTTATGAGATATATGCACAACCACCCCCAATTCTCATTCATGAAAGGAAAATATGAAATTCAGCACTTTGAATATGAAGACACACTGTCTTCCATTTTTAACACACTCCTGGACTTGGGATGTGACCAGAATAAGAAAACTGAATAATAATTGACAGGTTAATAAAATCGCTTATATTGTGATCGTCATTATAGATTCAGTGAACTCAATTTGATAGCCACAAGCAATGAAAAATGCTTGTTTTAAATCACAGAAGACTTGAGGACAAGTGGATAGTGAGTATGCATATATAATCTTAGTTCCTTGGTAAGATTAACTCCTTGCTACCTCTCATGTCTGCTGTAGCACCAAATTTGTAATGTCAGCTAAAAATCCCCAAGTTTCCCAAACCAAAAGCTAGCTTCACCACTTGTTACTCTCCTCCTAGCAACTGAAGACGTCACCATATTACATACTTGAACACCTCAGTAAGTACGTGATGCTGCTATGGATTGTCACTCAAGTAATCATGAATGAATCCCCACCATTCGTCTTCTGGAGGCAAGGCCTCAAACAGAAGCATCTGATTGGCCAAGTCATGGCCATATGACTGAGCCCTAGTCACCAAGAGGTCCTGAAAAGTTTCCTTTTCCTTTCTTGACTTCTGTACTCAGAGTACTGTACAAAGCAGTATATTCCCTTTAAATAGAAAGGCACATTGGCAGTAAAAGGCAAAAAATTAACAAAAATTCACCAAGGTGCTCAGAGACCATTTTGAGAGACAACCCCAAGCTCTACAGAAACCTATACTATGACCTAAATAAAGTAACATCTGGTAGTTGAGGTTGTGTCTCAACCTCACCTCTGGAGCTCTAGCTGCTGACTTCCTTGTTTGGCTCCACTTGAAAAGGTGGGTGCCAGATACTTATTAACTGAGCAGAGAACCGCAACGCTCCTCAAGGCCTGGCTGGTTGATGGAGCCCATCGCCGAGACCCTCACTTCACTTGACACTAATACTGGTTTTCTCACAAGATGTCGTTTGATAGAAGTAATTAAGATCCCCTTCAGTAGCAGATGGTTGGCATTGCAACTTTGACATTCAGGAAGCCAAGAGAGAAAAGCTGACCACGTGATCTGAAGGGAAGGGTAAAGATAAAGTTCTAACACTGGGACCTAATCCCATGGTGTCCAGGTAGAAATTAGAAGAGCAGGTCCATGCTTCAAAGTATAGATCTGTCTAGAAATCATCAAACACACTGAAAGGCACCATGCTTACAACTGTAAATATCATCTGATTTCATCCTCCCAACAGTCAGATTAGGTGGCTGTTACTATTACACCCATATTTCAGAAAAAACTGAGTCTTAGGTACTTGAAGTCAATGGCCTTGCCTGTCTTGACTCCAAGCCCTGCCCTGGCAATTAATGATCTCTTTAACTCATTCCTCTCCCATTCATGGCTCTGCAACCTCATCTGAAATCTATGACTGAGAGAGAAAGAGAGAAAGACAAAGAAAAGACTGGCTGATTAAGTAATGATGATTTCTGGTAGGACCGAGGGTGCTATTGCATTGTGAGTGATGGCACGACACTTCCCATTTCGTATTCAGGAAACAACCGGTGGGTTTGTGCCCACGAGCCTCAGAGGTACAAGACTCTCCTTAGGCACAATCACCGTGTTCAGCTTCTTCCACCAGAGTCTCACAGTGGTCTCCTGAAACGCACCTCGGTGAAAAATCAAGCAGAGAGGCAGCCTCATCTCCGAATTCACTGGGCTTCTAGGGTGACAGCTGCATCAGTAAAGCCATGGAGAAGTGGCAGAGAATGTGACATGCCTTTCTAGGAATAGCCCACTGCCTGGCTGAAAGCTGTAATTCTCACCAAGAAAGAAGCACACAATGGATTTTACAACTGATGTGTTGGTGTTCTGTATTATGAAAAATTAAACTTACTGTGCAAATACATTTGGGATCTTGGATTTTATAAGATCTGCTCCAAAGCTCCTTTAAGTAGCCACTTTCTCTATTATAGTTCAATGTGCTATAGATAGTAAAATTTAAGATTTTAGCACTAGCTGCTACTGCAGTAAAACTTTTAGCATAAATAAAAAGAATACTTTAAAAATCATAATGTAGGGATCCCTGGGTGGCGCAGCGGTTTAGCGCCTGCCTTTGGCCCAGGGCGTGATCCTGGAGACCCGGGATCGAATCCCACGTCAGGCTCCCGGTGCATGGAGCCTGCTTCTCCCTCTGACTATGTCTCTGCCTCTCTCTCTCTCTCACTGTGTGCCTATCATAAATAAATAAAAAAAATTAAAAAAAAAATTAAAAAAAATCATAATGTACACTATAATTGGAAATGGGAGTAGATGAGAAAAGTCAAATTTGAACTCAGCCTCTCAAGATCATGCCTACTCTGTGAACTGAGGTTTAGATATCCTCCCCTACTGTAAAACAGGGATTAATACATTTGTAATAGTATTTCTTTATGAACAATTGCATTTATTTAGGCTTTCATTTCTCAAATGGGCCTTTTTTGGCTTAAATAAAGCCAAACAAAATAAAACAACTCTAATGTAGACATTAAGACATAAACATGTTGAACACACCTAACATGCCCCTGGCTTATCTACCTACACACAGATTTGCATAACTTTGCTATAAAACCATAATTAAACAAATAATCATTACATAACCAGTATTTCTAAATACTTTGGGCCTACTACTGAGAGTTCAATAAACTCCCATTTAGAAACAAATGTTTTAAATTACCAATTTAAGAGATTTAGAATTTACCATTAGGTCTATAAAATAAATTTTGTTTTAATAAGATAATATGAAAAATACATATCATTTATTGAATACCTAGCATATGCCCAGCTCTAAGTTAGGCTCACTACATTCATTATAAAATTTAACACAACCACTTGTGGGATAGGTATTATTCCCATTCTTAGACGAGAAAATAGTAATTTAGTATTAATGACTAATTTACCCAAAAGCCCATGAGAAATAATCACCTGTGACAAGCCATTCAAACCCTGATGGGGGGTTTCCGTCACCATCATTCCCTACTCATTTGTTCCTGGCCCATGTCTACCTAAACGCAGTGAAAATGTTTTCCTAGATTAGCATTCTCTGAATCATTCAAATCATTTGATACACAACAGCATCAAACCAGAACAAGAAAATAGTATTGATTACAAGCATGGGTAAAAATCAACACAATAAATGTGAGCAAAAAGAAATATACATAAATGGTGAAAAGCAAATTAAACTTGAAAAATCATTTCAATTTAAAAAACTAAGCAGTGGTGTTATGAGCAGAGATTTTTTTTTTTCCCTTAGAATAGCCGAATAGGCTGATGGCTCATTTCATTGTGCAGCAATATTCTGATTTTTCTCCTGAAGCTGGAAATGCCTATTTACCAGAATGAGAAAAATACTTACACTTATGTAAACTGCAGTGGTAAATTATGCATGCTCAATTAATCCGCAAGTACAGCCCTGGGTTTGCTTAAGGTTCTTGAGGCATAAGATGCAGGTGCCATGATGATAATTTATCAACCTCTGGATTTTTAGTCATCTATTCAGATTAGGCTGATTGTGTAAGAAATGTTCACTGTTTAAAACAAATTGGATGAATAAATTCCTGCAGCTGCCCCTCCCCCACCCCACAATTCATTCTTGAGCTCCATGGATGTGAATGATGAACACTTCTGGGTCTTTTTTGATATAGTTCTGAGAAAGTACTGTCAGCTAACAAATCCAGCTCATAATAAATCTTCTTTATTTACTGCCCACCTGGCTATGGCTCTATCAGTATCAGCAGGAGAAAAGATAAAATCTTATCAGGAAACTTCGCTGACACCAGATGCAGTTTCCCTTTCAGTACTTGGGGTATGTGAATTGCATACTAGTTCCAGCAGATTCCAAAGTGACAGCTAAATTTTCCAGCATGGGATGCACAGCCTGGCATGTGCCATGCTTAAAAGTCCTGCTGCCTGCTGCACACCCTTCACCTTATTCAGAAGATCTATGAACAGCATGTGTCAGTGCACGCGCGCATGACAGAGACTGACAGAGACAGAGACAAAGAGAATGAACCAGCAGGCAGGAGAGGGAAGAAGGAAAGGGGAGAGGGGTAAAAGAGAACAGAACCCCAATATATAGCTATGTACAAAATTACTGAAATAAAGGATCACTTATTCCATAAGGGAAGCGGAAAACAAAAACACAGAGTGGAAAAATGTAAAGCTCTAACAATCACACATAATGGCATTGTCTGTATTAGAGAATAAAAGGGGGCCTATTATTTCTAAGGCAGCAGTATTGGCTTATATGGAACAGCAGATGTGGGGACATAATACAAGATACCTCACGTGGCACATTTCAGAACAAGTTAAAATGATGGGGGTGTGGAGGGAAAACCACATAGTCAACACTTTAATTTTTCAGAATCGTGAAAATTACAATGACAATGACAAGCAACACAAAAGAAAAGATAGTTCAGATTTCTTAAAGTTTTATTTCTTTAACTAGTACTTTTGTCTCCACAGGTTAACTAAATGTAGATAACACTAAGGCTCTTTTTTACAGATTTGTACTTACATAAAGCATATATTTAAAAATAGACAACTTCATCTATGAAGTTATTAACCTACACCCTAGCTGCAGTAATAGCTATATCTTTCTAGTTTATTTATTGTATCAACCTATTTTTATCTTTCAGTAATTATTGCCATGTATTGAAAAATGTTGAATAGTTAAGCTACCTCCAAGATGTTTCCAAAGTGGAAGTTAGCAATTTATTTTTCCTTTTCAAAATAAAACAAAACCTTCCTAAGTTGTTACACAGCCATACTTTAACTTTACTGAACAAAATGCCAAGTTTTCATGAAATTTGGAACATAAATAATATACTCAAACATGAAGAGTGGGGCATCTGGGTGGTGCAGTCGGTTGAGTGTACAACTCTTGGTTTTGGCTCACATCATGATCTCAGGGTCATGAGATCGAGCTCTGAGTTGGGCTCCACGTTCAATGCAGAGTCTGCTTGAGATTCTTTCTCCCTCTGCCCCTCATGTTTCTGCTCTCTGTCTCTCTAAAATAAATACATCTTCTTAAAAAAAAGAGTGAAGGAAGTGTAAGGAATTGAATAATTCTTTCTTTTACCTATCTATCTATCCATCTTTATATTAAAATCATTCAATACAAAGGGTCATACAGCGAGAAAAAAAAATCTCTCAATCACTTGAGCCCAAGCACCTTTCTCTTGCTCAAAAGCAGTGCTACCAAGTTATTATGTAATTATTCTAAATAGATTTTACACATATGTACATGAAAATATTGAGTGAAAAAATCAAGGTACTTAACAGTGAAGGACGGCTTTTTTTTCCTTCATTCATTATGTCTTGGAGATTGTTCTGCTCTTTTAAACTGGTAAATAGAATTCCATTTTTAAGAATGCACCATAATTTATTTAAGTAGTCCCAATTCATGTTCATTTAGGTTATTCTCAGTCTTTTTTGAGCTTCAGCATTTTTAGAGCCAAGTTTTGGGGTCACTTTTCCATTTCCAAAACTTACTGCTTTTTCTAGAAATGCTCAGATTCAATTCTGATGTTACAACAAGTATAAAGCCTGCCCAAGAATAGCTGCAAAGCTACAAGGAGAAACATACCACATGGAATATAAATGTGAGCAAAAAATATTTTGTATAATTTTTCAAAGGAATAAAAGTCAAGTTCACAAGTTATGAGGATTTTCAACAAACCCCTTGATGCTCTGATCAAGCCTTAGAAATTTAAATCAGAAACCCTCTGGCAACCTCAGTTCTAAGTAATCAAAAGCTCACTTTCCCTCTATATGACATATTGACATATGGTAACCTCTTATTCCAAAGAGTTATTTCTTCTCAAATAAGGCTTTTCATTATTTTGTTCCCTGGTTGCATTTAATCCCTCACTAGAACATTTTTTCCCCTTTAATTTGGAAATCCAACAAAACAAAAGTAGTTTTGAAGCACAAATGTTCACGTAAGTAGCTCAGTAAGATTCAGTCACAACATTAAGTAGATGATGAGGTGGTCAAGTGGCAAAAGGTAAAGATGTTTTGTTTGCTAGAGCAAGCAAGTCCTACTTTTATTCATTTTCAACATAAAAATACAGCAACCACCTTGTGAGTCCAGAGCAAGGTTAGGGTCAGAGAGAATCCGAAGGCCAAGATGTGTTCACTTTGCAGACCACATACAGAGGAAGCACAGGCCAGTTCATAGATTTAGTTAACGTATCCTACACAATGCTCTTCGGCATTCTGTAAAACCCAGAGGCTGATCGGCATTTGCCATAGATTTAATACAATCATGTGATAGTCAGACTGTCTCTTGCCACAGATTTCTAAAGCCTTTGAGTTGGGTGTTATTTGGATATTTTTCATAGTATTTTTTTCTTTACACCTTTATGCATATACAAATCCACAACTACTATGGTACAGGTGGTCAAAAGTTCTTTAAGCCAGTTCAGACTTCTGAAGCCAATTAGAGGAACCCCTTCCCCTTTTGGCCCTAAAACATGTTCAAGGCATCAAATGATTCCCCCAGCTGAGTAATCAGTCAAATCTACTGAAGGTGTGGTAATGATGCTCTTGAGTCAATCACTGAATTTCCCTGGGTCTTCCCAGGAGAAATGTGGTATATTATTGATATGTTGTTGCTTTGCTCACTGCAGTGCTCTGCCCTGCTTGAGCTGTTCTAGTTACAGAATGCAGGGTTTATTGTGAGGCTCTCCAGATGACTTTTAGTACAGCTCAGAGACCGTGGTTTACGGTTTTCTTGTTCCTGCCTCCTTACCGATATCCTATCACAATGTGAGAGTCAATTATATTTGGACATTCTTTGTGTAGAACATTCACTGAAGGCAATTTTTTTCTGCATAATAAACATCACTGCTTCACCCTTTCCATTTATACCCAGGTTCGGCTGTTCCAGAAGGTCTCCTATCCAAGAACCCCATTAATTTACCAAAAGAGCAAATGTCATTATGCAGGAAGCCAAGGGAACTACTTTGCATTTGATTTCTGGTTCTGATAGCATTATTATTGATTTAGTATTCTCCAGCATGACATGGGCCAGACACAACAGATCACTGTATTTTTGAACTGTCAGTCACAAATGATCCAAAGCTTTCCAAAATATTTGAGCATATGAGAGTCGAAGGTCCATCTCATAGCCTGAAAGCTATCAAACTTTAACTGAAATTCCCCAGTCCCAAAAGATTTAGTAAAGAGTTGCTTTTATTTTTTTGATGAGATAAATAATTTTTTTTTTTAAAAAGAGCTCTCAATAGTAGTTCCCAAAATCTTTGAAGCAAATTAAAAGCAAAGTAGGAGACTGCTAGGAGAAAAACAATGCAGTATAATTTGTTCTTTAAAAAAACAAACAAACCAAGGTGACTTTAAGGATATTTATTTTGAACTGCTTATCTCCCCAGAAAAGAAATTAAAACACAGAGGTAGGTGAAAATAAAGGCACTTCATGTAACTTCTAAATAAGTGAGAAACAGAGGAATTTCCCCAGTGTATGATAGTAAATTTATTTTAAAAAAAACATATTTTAATTGGTCAAACATACATCAGTTTCAGTTATTGAGGAGAAAACCAGTGTTTTTATACTGTACATAGAGAGTTTTCTCATCTTTTTTCACTAACTGAACAATGAAAAGCAAATCAGACTCGTGAGAACCAAATGTTTCGCTCTGTATGAATGAAAAGCATTAAATGCACGTAACATTTTGCAAAGATCCAAAAGTGACATGAATGGCCACATTTTTGGGGGAGAAATATCCACATATTTTTGGCAAAAGTGATATTACAAAATACCTAACAACGGCTGGTGCCGCAGCAGAATGGCCACCTGCCCTACGAAGCTCCAAGGCAGGCTGTAAACAGCCAGAGGGGCCCGCCCCCCCAACTCCACCCCCGCTCAGGGGGAGCCTCTCAGTCCTGGAAATGGCCCTAGGGCTCTGTCGAGTCTAAAGGTCAAGTGAACAAACTTTGGAGTTCAACATCCTGACTTTGACTCCTGATTCTGCCATTTGCTACTAGTGTCAAGTGCCTTGACTTCACTAAAACTAAATTTCCTCATCTGTAAAAATTAGGGTATTTCATTCCACTTGAAAGGGGCAAATACCCTTACAGACATTTGTCTGCAAAGTTGATAATTATGCTATAAGAGCTTTGCTAAAGCTTTACCCCTCACTGCCAACATAAAAAGTTTTTTTAAAAGTTGTTTTGTAGTTGTTTTGGGAAGATAATAAATTGCATTTCTCTGTTGTATCATTACAACTCATACACTTCAGAACACTGCTATCTGAAGAACTTCCTGCGTTAAAGGAAATACTTGAGTTTTCTGTGCTGTTCAACATCATGGCCACTGGACACATGAAACTATTGAGCACTTGAAATGTGACTAGTGCAACTGAGGATCTGAGTATTTAATTTTATGTAACATTTAAAAAATTTATTAAGTTTTTAATTTTAATTCCAGTATAGCTAACATACAGTATTATATTAGTTTCAGGTGTACAATATAGTGATTCAGTAATTCTATGTGATTTCAATTAACTCAAATTTAAATTGAAATAGCTAGTGACCATGGTTTTGGACAGCACAGTTCTAGAAAGCCTAGTGCTGCATGGGCTGGACTCAATTTCCCTCATGATTCCCCTCATATTGAGGTCCTCCTCCACAAAATCAAATATAATTTTTGCCCTTTAACCATCTATCCCTTAAGTAGGTTTAAATAAACAGATCTGAATCTAGAGTGCCCATCCCATCTCAACTCTAACCCAACTTGAACACCATGTCATTGGTGGACTGACTCTGACTCTCTCTCTCTCTCTCTTTCTCTCTCTTGTCCCACAAAACAACAAGCTCGGAAGGTCACACACCCATTACCTGAATTACCCATTCAGGTAATTCTCTACTGCTTTTAGTTTTTTAGTTTTTAGTTTTTTAGTCTCTGGTCTAATGGACCTAATAACAGATAAACTCTCATTTGGTTGAACTTCATTCAAACAACTGAGGGATTATTTATCCTGACTATGGTTTTCAGAAGAATAGGGCTCACTGCCTGGCCAAGAATTAATGTTCCTCCACAAAATAGACTTCTGATTCCAGGATCAAGAATATTAAATTGTTTCCATCTCAGGTGTTAATGTTTTTTTTTAAATGGTAGTATCAACATAGGTAGGTCATGTTATTTAAACTCAAAATGAGATGTCAGGACCTGTCCTACTCTTTAATTTCTATTCTGATCTAGTGTTTCTTATTGTCTGCTCTGGCCGGTGGGCCCCAAGCTACATAATCCTTGGGACTGACTTGAGACAGAATATGAAACATTCATAAAATTTGCTAAGGCAGAAATTGCAAATGCTCCATGTCTGCCATTCATGTTGCCTGTTCAGGTTCTTACCTGACATGTTTGATTCCTCTTCCCAATCCTAAATCTCATGGAGCCTTCCTTCACAATCCTAGACATGACTATTTGCTCTCTCACATATAAAAACTTTCTATACTTCATTCTGGCAATTATTACATTGCTTGGTATAGAGTAGGTATTCTGAAAACATATGCTGAACAAATAAATGAACTTAGGTGGTAGTTATTCATTGCTTGACTCTAGCTTCCGAAATGTTTGGACCATACGGATTCACCTTTTTATACACAATATAAACAGTGCCTGGAACATAGCATTAGAAATCGTCTTTTGAACCTAAAGGACATTGTAGGGCTTCCAACACTCTTCCCTGTTCCAATTACAATCTAACTAGGTTTTTCAAGCCCTAACTGTCTGGACTATCATCTGCATGCTTTACTCTGTTTTCTGTGCTTTCCATGCCCTGGTTTCTGATTCTCTGCCCAAATATTTAATAGTTTGAATGTCTTGGTCTGTTTGCCTATCTGCTTGCGAACCCACTCAGGCCTCATTCATAAGTATTTATCAAGCAACTACTTCTTGGACTTTGGGTAACTAATCATGGTTAAAAGATATAAGTGTATTTGCCTAGTCCTCTTTGAATACGTCTATATTTTATTGAGCTCAGAATCTTAGCTCTACCTTAATTTTGAATTTTTAGGGAAAACAAAGCAGAGACCTCACTTAAATGATGAGAACATACCTTTAACCCTGCCTCATACTTCTTCATCCCATCTTTTTCTATTTTCTATTCTCCTAGCTTATCAGTTATACTTGTTTTAAAATTTTCTTCTAGTGTTGTACATCTTCAAATAACACTGCGTATACCTAGTTTCGTAGATAGTGTGGTACCTATCTTATTAAGTTTTCCAAATTCTTCCCTCTTATCTCTGGTAACATTGCTGTTTTCATTTCACTGATCCATACACTATAAGCACTTAATACACTTAAAACATTCTTACTATTATTACCTTAAAGTTATCTTTTATATTAAGAATAAGAACCAAAAATCTTTATTTCACCTTTAAATATTCATTCTTCAATGCTCTAGCCTTCTTTATGTAGAATGAAGCTTCTGACCTGTATCATTTTCCTTCTGCCTGAAGAACTTCTTTTATATATCCTGCAGGGCAAATCAGTTGGTGATAAGTTCTCTCGGTTTTTGTTTGTCTGAGAAAGTGTGTATTTCTCCTACACTTTTGAAGGATATTTTTGGAGGATATAGAATTCTAGTTTGGTGGATTTTTTTTTTCTTTCACTTTGTACTCTCCTGGCTTACATGATTTCTGATCAGAAGACCACTGCAATTCTTGTACTTATTCCTTTATAAGTAGAAATAAAGTACTTCTCCTTTCTGTCTTTTTCCATGATTTTTTTGTCTTTGAATCATTGTAGTTTGAACAAAATATGCCTAGATATGTGTGTGTTTGGTATTTATTCTACTTGGTGTTCTCAGATTCCTGGGTCAATTGTGTGTTGATACTTTTGGAACATGCACAGCCATTACTACTTCAAATATTTCTTTTGATTTTTTTTTCCTTCTTTTTCTGTCATTCCATTTTAGTTCTTTGCATTTCAGTTTGGGAAGGTTTTATTGATCTATCTTCAAGTTCACTGATTCCTCAAGTCTACATACAAGCCCATCAGAAGCGTTCTTCACTTAGGTTGTAGTGTTTTTATTTCCAGTCTTTCCTTTGGTTCTTTCTTAAAGTTTCCATCCCTCTGCTTACATTACCCATCTGCATTAGTATTCCATGGTTGCTTTAACAAAGTATATTAAACTTAGTTACTAAAGACAACACAAATTTATTATTGGGCACTTCTGTAAGTGAGGAGTACAAGACAGGTCTCACAGGGCTACAATCAAGATGCAGGAAATGCTGTAGTATCTTCTGGAGGTTCAAGAGAATAACCCCCTTTTCTTGCCTTTTCCAGCTTCGAGAAGCTGTCTGCATTCCTTGGCTCACCATCTCTTTCCTCCATTTTTAAAATTAGTAGTGGAGGTTGAGTCCTCACCCTGCATCATGCTGATTTCCTCTTTTGCCTCCCTCTTTCACTTTTAAGGACCCTCCTGAGCATACTGGACCTGCCTGGATAATCTGGGATAATCTATTTCAAGGCTCTTGACTTAATGACATCTTCAAAATTCATTCTGACATTTAAGATAATATGTCCATACCTTCTGGGAATTAGGCTGTTGACACACTGGCATGAAAGGAGGGCATTATTCTGCTTCTTCTAACCATCTGTTCTTGCATGTTATATACCTTTTCCATTAGAGCACTTCACATATTAATCACAGCACTTCACATATTAATCACGGTTATTTTAAATTCCTTGTTTAATAATTCTAATACCTGTGTCATATCTGAGTCTGGTTCTGATGACTACATTGTCTCTTCAGACTATTTGTTCTTGCTTTTTGGTATACCTTGTAATTTTTTTGCTGAAAGTTGGGATATGTTGTATCAAAAATGGGAACTGATGTAAATCAACCTTTAGTGAGAGGATTTATGTTAATTTGGCTGGAAGTTGGTCTTTGTTTAATGTTTTCTATAGGTGTGTGCATGGGAGTAAAATATGTAAGTGTCCTTGTTTTGGTGCTCCCTCTTCTTGACTTTGTGAGTCTATGTCTTGCAGATTTTTCACTTACAATCCATGATCATAAAACTGGTTGGTGTGGTGACAAGGTATGGGGGAGGAGGAACGTTCTGTAACATTCAGTTACATCTCCTTTTTTTTAGTGGGCCCTTCCCACTTGGGCTGTGGCATTCTAGTGGCATAGCTTATTTTCTCCCCCTTTCCCTACATCTTATCTTGGTTGCAGTGCTCTCAACATAGTTCCTTGAAGACTTGACCCTGGTAAACAACCACCTGCTACCCCTTAGACAATGTTGGAAGCCTAGATGGATCTGGAATGCCCTTTCCTTAGCTGAGCCACAGATAAGAGCCACTGTTATGGAGAAAGCTCTGGGCATATTTCATAATAATTACTCCCTGCCAAAGCAATGTTGGAATGTTCACTATGAGAGTCCCATGGGATTTCTGGAGGTAAAATCTATTGGATCTCTGGGGGACTTTTTGAGACTGACCTTCCCCAGAATTTCTCACACTCATGCCAGTCCATAGTCAGCATCCAGTAATTCATCAAAATTATCATTTAAGTGTTCCTACCAGCTTATGGCTCCACTGGCTTTTGCTGCAGGTATGCAGATCTTTCTCTCTGAATAAGTCTGTATTCCTCTATTTTGGGGTAACAATTTGCCTTGTAACTTCATCTCTTATGGGTCTAAGGAAACCAATTGATTTTCACTTTGTCCAAATTTTTCTTGTAAGGACAGAGGTGATGATTCCAAACTCTTTATGTGTCAGGGTTAAACCAGAAGTCCTAGAGCAAAGCCCTTTGAATTAAGACAAATTGAGTTTGAGTTCTGCTATTGTCTTTCAGCAGCTATACAACCTTGGGAAAACTGCCTAACCATTTTAAACCCCAGTTGCTGCATTGATAAAATTGGAATAATTATAAGAAGCTAACATTAAATAAGGAATTGCATTGCATTGGGTCTAGCACACAGAATTGCTCAATAAAAGTTAGCTGGTGTTATTTCCCAAGGGCAGCTTTCATTTGTGCTTACCCACGATCCTTTGCTGGAGTCCTTACCCCACCTCCCTGCATCCTGCCTCTTTGTCCCACACATGAGGCTTGATACTGCATGAGCAATTTCAGTACTGACAAATTTGGAAGCTGTGAGTTCAGTAGTAGTGTCCTCATTTCAATCATTGGCTTTTATCCAATGGAAGATAGTAATTCCTGACCATCAGTGTTTTGTCTATGGAACCCAGCTGACCTTGGGCTTCCCTGGGAATTAGTGTAGGTAGGAGAGTAGGTAGGTAGGTAGAGAAGAGATCCAAACGTTTCCTCTGTCATTTTCAGTTATATCACCTTAGGCATGTTACTTAACCCTTCTGTGTACCAGTTTTCTTGTCTGTACAACAGGGTGGAAATAGAGCCTACTTTATGGAATAGCACTGCGGATCAAAAGATGTAACCCATACAGCATTTAGAACGGAGTAAGAACTCAATAAGAATTAAATATGATTTTCATTGACCATGTATGTCAGAAAAAAAGCAAAAAAGCTTTCTTGAGCATCTCTTAACATCCCTGGACTATTATTTCATTATGTTATTAAATTTACAAGCTATTCCTTCTCTATTACAAACTTTCATCCCACATAAAGGTAAAAATCAATTACCTAAAAGGCCCATCTCCAGAGCATAGGGTGACAGAACAGCACAGGCCAAAGTTAGCACAGGTAGTCCTTTGCCCTTTGATCTAATGCACCTCTCACTCTGAAACAAAAATCTTGTACTTCTTTGGAATATGCACCAGTGAAGATGAGTATGTGAGATGGAAAAGTGGTTCTCATTTGATGGCATCCAGCAGTTAGAACTTAATATAAAAGGGAGCAAAAGAATGGGAAAAATGTCAACAACCTGCTGCTCATATCCATTGTCTGAGCTGAATAGGCAAGAGACTATTAGGTAATTAATCCATAATCACAATCTACAAATAAGTACACTCCCTAACCAGTGTATTTGAAAGCTGTCTAGGGAGGAATTCTTGTTTCTAGATGTAGGAAATAGTAAAAGACTATGATTGTCAGGGAGCACCTAAAAGAATTTGACTACCATGCTTAACATTTCCCAAAATGCCATAAGCACATTTCTTTTCCAATAGAGGATGTATTTTATCCATTGTTAAGATTGATTTTCTCAGTACGACTCCTTTTTGGATGGGCTTTGAAATTATACCCATTTGCATTTCTTTTTCAAACCCGTAATCAAGGATGCTTGCTTAAGGACCTAAAGTTTTGAATGCCATTAAATGATCCAAAGGCTACTTTCAGTGGGATACCAGAGTTTAATAGACTTCATATAAAACAATAATCATTTTAGAAATATTTAAGCCCAATGAAATATTTTTTCAGGGACCCATAAAGCACAATAAATAGGAAGTGCAAATGCTTACAAAGTAGTTGACTACATCCCCAACTGCCTGGTAATATTTCTTATCTTTTATCTCCAAGGTTTTGCTGATTTATACAAACCTGAAATTAAAAGCTGTTGTTCTCAACACAGGTCTATGCTTTAATGTTTTCATAACCTCATACTGATTAATTTTAGGCAAATACATCAGTCATATCAAAGAAAATTTTGAGACAAAGGTAAAACAGTATTAGTGGTCCCTGAAGGGAAATGAAATTAAAATGATAAAAAGATAATAAAAATTATATTATTATTATCTATAAAACAGTAAAAACACATATTCTGATGAGTTGTGCATAAACTTTATCCTAAATAAAATAAAGTCCAATATTTGAGCTTCCAACCTTAATTTGCTCCTCTGTAATCTGAGCTATACACACTGTCATTATCAGATAATGTCTATGCAGCTGAATGCTATTAGTACCCTCCATTTTGACTAGACTATTATATTATAAAACATGAGATTGGGCAATTTTACATCTACTCCTTTTATTGATTCTGACTAGTAAGTAGGCAATCAATGGTGATTACAAGATGCAAAGCATTCTAGAGTAGAAAGAAAATTAAATTTGGCTCATCACTTCTGTTAACTATACAAATATAATATCGTCAAGATGAACAGCAGGCAGACTTTAATATAAATAAATATACCGTTTAAGATCCCAAATCAGCAACAAAATTTATGAGACCACTTCAAAATGATGATGCATTTAAAAGGAGATTATATTTTCAAAAGAACTGCTCTCTTTAAACTGTTAGAAATATAGGCACATGGTGACACTAATTAGTGGGTGAGGAAAAACAAGGAGTATTTATTAAAAGAAAAGGGAGAAACCAAGAAAAAGCACCAGACCCAAGTCTTCTGGTTTCTACAGAAGTAGGAGAAGATCTTCAGAGAAGAACTGGTTTCAGTAGATCATTCAGGGTTTTCTCTAAGAATGGGGTACAACCAACATTTTTTTGACTTTTTTTTTTTCACTTATAAAGAACTCGTTCTACATTAAGTATCCTTTATGTGTTGTTTTTCTAGATTTGTACTTGGCTTCACTTAAAAATATATTCTTATAGTAAAAGGAATATGATCTTAAAATGTTTTAGTAGCTAAGAAATGAAGAAGGTTACATCTGGTAGCCCTTTATTCCATTCACCTTGACTGGCAATGAAGACTAGATGAGACTAACCCTGAAATTCAGTCTCTTGAATGTTCAATATCAGGCTGTTATCCATAATTTCTGAATCAAGAGGCCTTTATTCTTTCCTTCTATATGAAAACTGGCCAAAGTTCAAATTACCCACAAATATATGTGAAATGCCTGGTGAATCTTTAGATTGAGTTCCATTAAGGCTCCCTAAGGGAAGGGTCAATCTATGGACCAAATGTGTTTCTTCTACTATAGACTTATATTAATTTTATCTCATCCTCTTTGGCAGCAGTATGCCTTCCAGGTTCTAGCAGTCTATGGTCCAAAATGGTAAAGAAGGAACAGATGTCATTGAGATCAACTAAGAGATATTAGGAATTTGACCTGCTTTAATCTGCACAGCTCACTGGCCTGAACTTGAACTGGAGGTACTACCCAGGGGTTATTCTGTTTATTCACCTGTCCTTCTGCGTAAGGCACTGTAATTTAACAAGAGATGAAGTTCTCAGAATTATAATTAATTTGGAAATAAATGATAACTTAGTGAACTAATATCACAAGGAATTAATGTTTAGCCATTTGAGATGAATTAGCCTCAAGATACAATGAATAGTCCTAGAAAAAAGTATGAAATCTGTTGTAAATGTATTCAACATAAATAATTTACCTGAATTAACCACCATTTACCAGTAATAAATAAGTGGAAATGAGGAGTCAAAATGCATCAGCCAAAAGCCTATTCACTTAACGTTTGCATTCTGAGATGTCCTGGAAGATGTCCTGAGATGTCTTGTGTAGACAAAGAGCCTGCCAGTGGGGTGCAGTGGTGGGCACCTCTGGTTATTTATGCCAGCATCTGAGCTTAAGTAAAGAGGATGAACTTTTATGGTCACCATCATGACCATCATGGTCATTGTATTTATCTTTTATTTTACAGGTAGTTTATGTGCATTCTCTCTTTAAGCAATCTGGAAGATAGGGATAGCTACCTTTATTCTACAAGTGAGGAAACTGAGGTCCTGAGGGTCAAGTAGTTTGACATACATTCAATAATTACAAAAACCTGGCTTTACACCCATTTTTATTTGACTCCAAAGTCCAAACTCTAGTGAGTAACTCTAGTTATTTCATCCTAAATACTCTAATACACCTAGAGTCTAGTGACTCTAAATACACCTTTCATCCATTAAAAGTCAAAATATGGATAACACATTAAAAGCTATCCACACTAGAAGCATCCTATATGGTACAAGGAAAGTTAAACTCACTGATCCTGAAAGTTGATTAGTAATTGTACCATGATGCTACGTTATCTACCAAGGCCAGCTAGTGAGTTAAATGTTAACTACTCTACATTTCCAGATTCTGAACATAAGCTAGTATGTGTTCAGTTTTTGGCAGACCTAGGAATAACAATGCATTTTTCTGATATAGTTTAAAAACCACATTCTTGTAAAATGTATGGCTTGAAGATCACAAAAGTTCATCAATTTTTATTAATAATGTTATTACATAATTACATAGTATAATCACACGATATCATTACTGATATCCCCATTTTAAATATAAAGAAACATTCTCAAGGCAAAAATAAAAAGGGGGAAAAAGTGAGGACATAGGATTTTAGAGCCTTTGCTTAGCTTATACATACAGAGTCAATACTCAGTTCAACTTTACTGACCCAATCATTCCTGAGTCTTAAGAATGTCCAACCTCCAGCTACCCTGTACCCATTCTTCAGTCTGCTCATTCTCCTAGAGCCCTCTCTAGTCCTCCACATGAAGCGAACTGTTCAAGGACTGGAGACTTTCTAGGACTCTCCCTCAGTGACTAATAAGAACCTGAAATTAAGGGCACCACAGTTCTCTTTTCTTCCTGTAGTAACACTGGCGCCTTATAGCATTGTGATGCCTAGGAATGTCCAGATATAGAAATGTTTTATGATGTCACTATTTCTTAAGGATTTGAGTTTTCATAAATCAGTTTATTAGGGCTTATAAAACTAGTACAATAAACAGGTATAATAAACCAACAAAGAAGAAAGAGAAAAAGAAGAAACTATACATAATGGGATTAGTACACATTATCACATATATTTCATACTCAGTTTCCTTAATTTATATTCCATATTTGGCCTTCGTGATGAATTCTAGGACCAGTCTTGCCATTTTCACAAATAAACCAAATTCCCAGAGACCACTGAACTGTGTTTCTTCAGAAACAAATTCACTTTTCAGGGTCATTAACATATTCCCCTGGGTCTGCAGAGCAGAGTAGCTCTAAGGGAAAATGCATTTCCTTCTTCTAAGAGAGAAACCACATTTTTCCCCAGCCCCCTCTCAGAGGATTGTCGTCATTTCCAATAGAATTCACAGTAAATGCAGAAATACACAACAATATGATTTAAGTGAAAGAATCACTTGGGATTTTAAAAAGAATATTTTTAAGCCAAAAAAAAAAATCTTGAAAAGTTCCTGCAAACTGTCATTGCAGAGCAAACTTTTTAGAAATGGAAGGGAGGGTGTAAGATATTACAGGGCTCAGCTTCCCCCACTCCCCACAGAGCCGACTAACACACCAGTATCTCCACCTCTAAGCCTTTTTCCAATTGTTTCTTCCTTCAGAGCAGAATCCTTTTCAGAAATTCTCATTTAAAAATAAATGAAAACAACTTTGCAATGTACTAAACACATCATAAGTTCCTGCAGTATAAATAAGTCGCTCCGGACAGGCAGGATTAAGAGCCTGCAGAGCCAGCAAAGGAATCCTTTCATTCCAGCTTTTGTATTGCTCGCTATCTTCTATTTTCCAAGAAGGCATACTTGATGAGAAAATGACATCAAGTGTCTACAGATGTGGCTGAAAAGGCCGACCCGGGATCAACTGAGGACATGCTCCCATTGAGCACAGAATTGATTGCCCTTCAATCAATTAGTGGGAGACTGCTCATCTCAAATGAGGCTGCCATCCAAAGATCCCGTCTTGGTTTGTAACATTTCCACTTCCTAGACTTGCTGCCACACCAAAGTCTGCTCAATAGGAGCAGTTCCAATCTGTCTGGTCCCTTGCAAAGCTGTTGTGCAGCTCTCCTTCCTTTCATCTAGGGTACAGCCAGTCGAAGGTTTGGTTTCACTGCATTTTTAGCATTTTTACCAATTTCCTGCTTCACAGGAGGTCCTTGCTCCACTCAGAGTGGTCATTGCAGATCATGAGACTTGATCAGCCCACAAAAGGTGCATTGGGGCAGCAATGCTTCTGTGCCTGATGTGCTGACCAGGGCACAAGGCCACGTGCATTACAACGTAGTCTGGCCACTATGGTTATGTATCCGTGACACCGAATGAGACTCCTCACAACAGTGATGTTTGCAGTTGCTCTAGGCCTCACAGCTTCATCAGAATCAGAAAACACTATTACTATCTAGATGTGAAGCCCCGCCAGTGCCATATTTAACTTCCTTAAACCTGTTTCCTTATCTATAAAATTGAAATAATACTACCTGCCTCACTAGCTTATTTTTTCATTTAATTTTATTTATTCATGACAGACACAGAGGGAGAGGCAGAGACGTAGGCAGAGGGAGAATCAGGCTTTCCTGTGGGGAGCCCAATGTGGGACTCGATCCCAGGACCCCGAGATCACAACCTGAGTGGAAGGCAGACGCTCAACCACTGAGCCACTCAGGCTTCATTAGTTTATTGTGAGGTTATTGTAAACTACTTGGCCCACTGGGTTGCAAATGGAGTAGTCACTCAGTAATTATTATTATTGTTGTGTCTCAGTTTCTAAGAGATTATGCTGCTTCCAAGTGTCTGGGATAACTTCACATGGAAACTATAGCCATATTTTCACAAGAGTATTTGATTTTTTACAAACATGCAAGAAGCTTACTATGACTGAGATGGGAATTTTCACTGATGTGTTAGTCAAAAGAGATTGTATAAAGAGATTTTATAGTTCACAAGATAACAATGGAGTCTGATCTCACAGATTTAAAATTTCCTAGTATGTATAAAGCAAGCACTGAAATAGTGCTTTCTCAATAGTAAGCAAGATCAAGAAAGTAAGAAAGAGAGAAGGGAAAGAGATTAATACCTAGGTTCAAATGAATTATTGGTGAAGAGGTTAATGTTGTTTTTGTCTTGGAGGCATGGCTTCAACTTAACCCCTAGAACAGAATCCTTGTGCTAGGTTTTACCTAGCAAAATAATAGTAATAATAATAATTAAATCTTTATTTATTTATTTTAAAGATTTTATTTATTTATTCATGATAGACACACAGAGAGAGAGAGAGGCAGAGACACAGGCAGAGGGAGAAGCAGGCTCCATGCAGGGAGCCTGATGCGGGATTTGATCCCGGAACTCCAGGATCACACCCTGGGCCAGGATCTCACTCCCGCTGAGCCACCCAGGGATCCCTAATTAAATCTTTTAAAGTTGATACAAGTTTAGGTAATGTGGATTACCTGATACTTGAATAAGAACAGAAGAAGCATAGATGATCTACTATCTAGAGGTCATGTAAATAAGTGTTTCTTAATAAACAAATGAAGTAAATGTTTTCATTAGTCTTGAACTCTGGCCTTAAGTAATTCAAGGAGAACCAACTGACAACACTGAAATATTATTTGGGAGGTTTCCTGTAAGAGACTACCATCTCACAGTGACGTTCTGTTGAAACTTCAATAATAAATAGCTTTGAAAGAGGCTTGAGGGACGCCTGGGTGGCTCAGTGGGTTAAGCGTCTGTCTGCCTTCAGCTCAGGTCACGATCCCAGGGTCTTGAGATGGAGCCCCGCATCGTGCTCCCTGCTCAGTGGGGAGCCAGCTTCTCCTTCTCCCTCTCCCTCTGCCTCTCCCCTTGCCTATGCTCACTGTTTCTCTGTCAAATAAATGAATACAATCTTTAAAAGAAAAAAGAGAGAGAGATTTAAGAAGAAGCTAAGGGGTATCTGGGTGTTTCTGTCAGTTGAGCTTTTGACTCTTGGTTTGGGCTGGGTTCCTGATCTCTTGGGGTGATGATACTGAGCCCTGCTTTGGGCTCTGTGCTGAGCAAGGAGTCTGCTTGACATTCTCTCTCCCTCTGCCTCTGCTCTTGTCCTCCCCACTTTCTCAATTCAATCAATCAATCAATCAATCTTTCAAAAAAAGAAGTCAGCTAAACAAAGCTGGTTTTAGAAGCAAATGATAATGGAAGGTTTCTGATGCTGAATCAATGTAAGTCCTTGTTTGTATATGAGACTGGTGGGGGGAGAGAAAGCTTGTTACCCGTGTGAACCAAAAGTAACTTTAGCCAAGACGTAAAAAATGAAGACTTTTCTTGGTTTATCTGGATGCTTGCTGGGATAGTCTCAATAGGACTGATGTGCTCAAAGGACTGGGGAGCTAGCGAGCAAGGGAGAATCCTGAGGAAGGAGTAGCAAGATGGAGAAACATAATTTAAGGTCAGTGCCACAGAGTTGGAAAGTAGGGCATTTTTTAAAAAAAGATTTTTATTTACTCATGAGAGAGACACAGATAGAGGCGGAGGCATAGGCAGAGGGAGAAGCAGGCTTCCCTTTTGGAACCTGATGCAGGACTCGATCCCAGGACCCCAGGATCACGATCTGAGCCGAAGGCAGACGCTCAACCTCTGAGCCCCCCAGTGCCCCTGAGCAGGCCATTTCTTAATAAAGCCAAGGGCTTACTACTCATAGCATCTTCCAGCTCATTGCTGAGTCCGGGGAGAGGAGTTACCAGCACGAAGTGAAGCAGCAAATTAAAATCTCTGCACTGTTCTGGAAGCCCGAGCCTGTCTAGATATGTACCAGTGGGCAACACGTACTGAGCCTCACTTTGGACTAGCGCAGCCCCAGGAGGTAAGGACCACTGTCAGCCCTGCTTTATGAAGTGAAGGAGAACAAAACCCAGATGGAGAAACCCAGGCAGAGAGAGATTAAGTACTTGTCCACAGTCATAACAACTTGACAGAAGGGCTGAAACTCAGACCGTGGGAGGGAGGAGTCTGAGCCCACACCTCTACTCCGATCTACCATTTAGGGAACAAAGTCTTCAAGTGGAGAACTGGGTTTCCTCCATCACCCAAAACATACAGAAGTGGTGTTGAGATGTCCAGTAATTCCAGAGAACGCAGGACACCACTGGTGCTTCTCAGCGGCTGGGCCCCGTAGTGCTCTTAGGACTCGAGACATTAGCGTGGAGGCCCCAAGAAGGGAGGCAGCCTCAGAGAATCCCGGGCCTCCACCGAGCTGTGGCTTGGGGAAGTCGGAACATGTGAGGGGGAAGCCAGCTGGCAGGCTCTAGCACCAGAGGGGGCCGAGCCCTTGGGGTGGCTGAGGGGATCTTCACGTCCGGACGGAGGACTCACAACAGCGAATGGGCAGATACACCAAGGAATACTGTTTGTTACTAGTGTCCCAACACTTAACCTCCCCTTTCGGCTGCAGAATCCCGGAGAAACCACTTTAGGTGAAAAGGCAAGTGAGGTCACTAGAAATAGAGCTGGGGAAGAAATTGCCATTTGTGTGCCTGCTGGGTGCTGAGCTCCACATCAGCACACAAGTGCCCCGGAGGCATGAGGGTCTACCCGTGTTTTATTCCTGAGAAATAAAACCTTTGTCACATTAATGACAAAATTTGTCTCTTACACAAGGAGAGACTACAAAAAAGAGAACATGAACATGGCATTTATCTCAGATGCAACATTTTACTTCCTGACTGTGTTAATGATTGTATTTGACTAGCAGGGGGGGAAAGGACCTAAAACAGTGCATCGCATTCAGCATTTAACATCTGGGACCAATTCAGTCAAATTGAGACTCTCAGAGTTCACCGGGACATCATGGGGGTTCTGCTGTTGTTCTACAATATAGTCATAATATATGACACTTATGTATCCCACAGCATTAACACTTGGTAAAAAGTGGTTTTTAAAGACAACAGACTCCAGTTCAAATTCTGTTTTCTCTCGCAAGCTGGGTCACTTTGGGCAAGATGCTTTATGTATCTGAGTTTCAGTTTACTTGCCCATAGGTACATATGATATTTGTCTTCCCCATAGCATTAATGGGAAGTTTGTCCCAGACATTAGTTGCCAGGGGCTTGGAATGGTACTGGGTCCACAGGGAGGGGTTTGAGAGTGAGGGAATGAGTGTCCCTTACTATTTCAAGAATATAAGAATATTTAATGACATGGAGAAAGATTATTAAATGCTTTTAAGTAAAATATAGTATAAATCACCATGACCCTCTTTTTTGTTTAAAAACATTTCTGTACACACAGATAAAAGATAGAGGAATATATTCTAAGATAATAAGTAGATTACATCTAACTAGTTGCAGTATGGCGATAATTCCACCCTTTTGCTTTAACATATTGGTTTCATAACAAAAGTAAAATAATGAACATTTCTATTGAATAGTGTACTGAGTGAGAAAGTTTGGTATCTCTGAGGTAAGGGGACTAAAAGAAGGGCTTTTTTTTTTTTTTTCCCTAAGATCAGAGAACATTTCTGTAGCTTTTAGGCAAGGCAGAGGCTGAGTGAGCTAGAGATAACATCCTGGAACAATCAATTTGGAATTGTGTCAGATTAAGGAGTGACCCTTGGAACAGAGAAGAGAGTCATCTTCTGAAGGACTGGGGAGGGAAATATGAATGATAGCTTGCAGAAGAAAGGCATTATTTATATCCGCATTTTAAAAAGGTTGGTTTGGTTGTTTTAAGACACTCTTTTTAGAGAACAAAGTTATGGATTTGATCCTGTGATGGGCCAATTAACTTCTCCTGTTTCTTTTTTCTTTTTTTTTTTTTTTAAGATTTTATTTATTTATTCATGAGAGACCCAGAGAGAGAGAGAGGCAGAGACACAGGCAGAGGGAGAAGCAGGCTCCATGCAGGGAGCCCGATGTGGCACTGGATCCCAGGACCCCAGGATCACACCCTGGGCTGAAGGCAGATGCTCAACCGCTGAGCCACCCAGGTGCCCACTTCTCCCTGTTTCTATAGACTAAATAATTTCCCCTAATATCACCCACCTGTTATGTGGAAAGATGCCCAGTATCCACTGTTAATGTGCTTCAGTCTGACAAGGCAACAAATCTTACCTAAAGATCTGATGAGTCTGGGTTTAAGGATATAAAGCCACACACCAAGGCTCACATTTTGGGGGGTTGCTCTCCCTGAAAAAAGATTGCCATCAAATGTTTGCCCAGATCTAAGGAACGTATCTTCCAGAAAACTGATGCTTATGTAGACTCTTAGGTATACTGGTCACTGATTCCGAAGGCTGGTGATTTAGGATATCATTTCCATTGTTATGAATCTCAGTTTCCTGAATATTTAGAGTTTTTCATCCTCTCTACAAAGCATCCCCAAACAGAGAACTCATCAAGAGGATCGTGGAGAAAAGTCCCCAGAGAAGCAGCTATTTGGGAAGCTTTTCTGGTCAGACATTTGTTGGTCCCAAAAGATTTTACTAAATGAGATTTGATTCAGTTTTCCTGCCTGGAATGCTGCAGATTTAAGTGCTCCCTACTGGATTACTGTCTGCTTTTTTCTTCTGAGGTACGGCGTGGTATTTAACAGAAGCTGCAGGACTGCAGTGTGTTCATTTAATTATGCAGGAATAATGAGAAATTAAATCGCATCTTAGTTCCCATTTTACAACTGAGGAGAAATCTATAGCACTTAAAAGTATGGATGTTTATGTCAAACAGAATCCAGCTTGAGACCCACTTCTGCAAATCATTAGCTCTGAGACTATGGCTCAGTTTCTCATCTGCTGTATAACAGTCCCTTCCCTTACAAGGCTATACTGAGTAGTAAATGAAATAATGCATATTTACCAGTTACTAGTACCTAGCAAATTGTAAATGTTTTATAAATGTTAGTGATTACTGTTACGATTACTCTTAGTCCGTATACCCGAAGAATCCCTTTAAGAAGATAAGATTGTCACAAGGGAAATACTAATCTGCCATTTAACCAAAATATAAGATTCAGATGGGATGAGGAGGAAGAATTAGCAATTTCCTTTAGTTGCCCAAGATTCTGGATAACCGCTGGACTTTGGAAATGGGTCCTCAGGGGCATTTCTCGGATCAGCAGGTACTCATCTAATCTGGTCAAAGGAGGTGAGAAGATCCCATATACGTGACAAAGGAAAATGGAGTGCAAATTAGGAAACAAACAAATCTTGCCTGTGTTTAGTGATATATTCTGTGTGAAAACACATAAATACACCAGAGCAAGCTTTGTCGGGGGGAAGTTAAGACAACATGGATTAAGGGTTCAAACATGACTTTGGAAGTAAATAGATCTGGGTTTGAATCCCAGCTAAATCACTTTACCAGCTGATAGCCCTTGAGCAAGATATGTAACGGTATGTAAACGAGATCTTCCTCCTTCTGTGGGAATTAATTTAGATGCTGAAAGCAAATTAGCAGAGAGCATGGCAGGCAGTGAGCAATCAATATGTTAGTTCTATTTTTCTATATATGGGAACGTGACATTGGTGTTTATCCAGGCAGATAAAATCTTTCTATCCCAAGGAAGTTCTCACATGTGTCAAGATAAAATTGAGAATTTGTTTTTCAGTCTTCAGTTACACCCACAACATCTTCATTTCCACAGGCATTGTTTCAGTCATCTGAAAATACATGGTGCACTTATTATGTGCATGGTCGTGTATGGTGTAGGGACCTGGGGTACGACTGTCACTACCAAGCAAAGTTTTGATGAGTGCTTATGATGTTTTTATTATGTTACAAGCCCTGTGCTAAGGACTTTAAATTAGGCTTTTTTTTATTATCCCCATTATATAGATAAAGATGCTGAGACCCAGGTAGCTAAGGTAACCTGTCCAATGTCACTAAAGTACTAAATGGCAAATACTAGGATTCAGAAGATTTACATGTACCTCTCAATCTCTACTTTGAGGGACTATATAGATTACACTAGGTTATACAGACCAATAGGTTATATAGTCCTCCCTCTGCCAGAGCTTTCATTTTGGAGTGGTTAAGAGGCAAACACAGAGAATCAGGCATGTAAAATGAAGTGTAGGAAGTGTTAGAATGTGGGAAATATGGGAGTACTCTGGAGAGACATGATGCAGACTTGGTGGATGATAAGCAGTCAGAGAAGGCTTCTTGCAAGAGGTGATGCATCAACCAAGATGAACAATGAGCAGCAGTTAGCTAGTGGTGAGAAGAAGGATAATCGGGACTTCAGCAACTACTGGTATAAAGGCTTGAGACACAAGGAAAAGCTTAGTAAGTTGCAGGAACTGAAGTAAGTTTAGCACAGTTAGACCTTAGTGGGGGGAAGTGGGTGGAGGCAGGGGAAGGGGAGAAGAAAAGGTGAGCGATGAGGCTAGAGAGCTTAGTGGGAACCTGACTGACAGTATGCACAAGCTCAAGTGCACATGAGTTCAAGAGAGTTCCAGGTGCCAGCCACGGGCCAGGTACTGTGCTGAGTGTCAGACACAGGCTTTGCATTTTACCTTCCACCTCCACTTCCCATGCATCCTATGTTTTAACCAAACAAATTACACACTCTGTACATTCCTCCCACTCTTTCTTTGCTCCAAATGTTCTCTCTACCTAAAAAGCCCTTTCCTTGCATTTTGATAAGTAGACATTAGGCATACCCCGGAGCCCAGCACATGGACACCCTGGATCCTTCCAGACAGTGGTGATCCTCCTCTGCTGGAATCACCCACCACTTAACCTGTGTCTTTGTTAGGGCGTGTATCAGTTTTGTTTGATAGGTTTTTGTTTTCCTGTTTCTTTTTAAAAGAATGTTTTCTCTTGCTTATAAGATTGTGGCTTTCCCTGGGGGCTAAGACCCCAGGGTAATCCGGAATTCATCGATGAACCATCAGAGCCCTGCACAGCCTTATCATCAAAGCTAATATGTATTGAGCTCTTCTCATTGCTCTGACTGTATGAAAAACTGCCTTTTTCATAGGTCAAATATGGTGAATATTGGCAACTTCATGTGGTTAAATCTAAATACAGACCAAGTAATGAGTTAAGCAGTTGGCATGTGATATCTCAATTAATCCTCACAACAGCCCTATGAAGTAGATGCTACAACCATCTTCATTTTAACAGACAAGGTTACTAAAGCTTAGAGAAGGTAACTGATTTGCTCAAGATTACGTTGATAATAAGTGGAAGCATTTAACTAAGTTAAAAACTGATGAGAATGAAGCAGATCAAAATGGTAACATAAATTGTCTCTTACTGGTGGGAGTAAGGGAAATATATGCTGTTTTCACTCATTCTCCATATTTTTCTGTTTTCCAGAGGAGAAATATAGTGCCTGATTGTGAATAAGAATTCTATTAAAATAACTTAAAAGAATGCATGGTTATAATAATGATTTTATTTTATTCAGTGCTTGCCTTGTGCCAAGCACTGCTCTAAATCCTTTAAACCATTTAATGTTCACAACAGTGCTATGAGACCCGTTGGACAAGTGAGGAGACTTGAAGCCAAGAGGGTAGAGAACTTTGCCCAAGGGCATACAGTTGGGGGGGCCAGGACTAAGGGGGAGTCTGACCACAAATACCATTCTCTCCACCTTTAGGCCATGCATATGCACAAGAGCCCACACCATATATAAAGGATATATTTTAAATGGCAAGAAACACAAACATCTGTTAATCTAAATCAAGGTTTAAAATGCATGCAAAAATGTGAATGAATTTGGTACTTTAATTCTCCCTTGCTATGGCTGGCATAAAATCACAGGCTGCCTCTTTTTAAGATATTCCAGTTTCAAAGGCAAAATTACTTGTTTACTAGCGTCTTCAAAGAAAAATGATTAGAAAAGACATAAAGGATAAGAGTCATACTGAGGCACGCATGATGATTGGGAATCTTGAATACGGAAGTTATCAGCTAGACCTAATTAGGTCCAAAAATGTCATTGAGAAACTAGTCATAGCTAATTTAGTAAATGGCCCAGGAGGATAAATCAGGCAGGGTGAAGGGATGGGAGGCCTTAGTAGGTATCTTGAAAAGAACCTGTTTGGGGGAAAAAGCAATGCTGAAGTGGGGCTTTAGGAGCTCCAGCTTTCGGTCTGTATTTCTGTCTGAGATGTGGAGTATGAAAACAGAGAAATCGTGGCTGAAGTTTTATTGCCTATGGTTAGCCAAGTCTTAATATATGTCCTTAAACATGATTTCTTGTGGCAGTCTCTTTAGACAAGCTGTTGTGCTTTTCATAGCTTCCAGATGTTAGAGCCATGATGCAAAAAATTGAAACAAGTGTAATGGGCTTGATTGTGCAAAATCAGATCGATTCAAATTAATGAGCCCACTAAACATTAACAGCCAATGAGTTTACAAGAGATTAAAACTAAAAACAGCACTAACTACAGTATTTCATGACAGAATAAGGAATTTAACAGCTAAACTGAAAACATTTTATTTCACTTTATCTAGCAGCAATTTTCAAATCATTCTGGAATATGTTCCACTACGAAGCTTGGCATTCACCACCATGTCTTTTAAAAGCATCCAAGGTTGGGGATCTCCAGGTGGCCCAGCGGTTTAGTATCTGCCTTAGGCCCATGGCATGATCCTGGGGTCCTAGGATCGAGTCCCGCGTCGGGCTCCCTGCGGAGCCTGCTTCTCCCTCTGCCTGTGTCTCTGCCTCTCTCTCTCTCTCTTTCTCTCTCTCTCTCTGTCTCTGTCTCTCATGAAGAAATAAATTAAAAATCTTAAAAAAAAAAAAAAAGCATCCAAGAGGGTAAGAGGGAACATTATCCTGGAGTGGTCCCAGTGGGCACTGCCTCTGAATGGTCACCTTCATCACTCACGTGATTCTCAAGTGAGTTAATACGTGTGAAATGCCAAGCATGTAAGGGGCACAGAGCCAGTGCTCAATATGCAATGTTTTCTTTCTTCTTTGCCCTATACCATGGAAGCTAAGAAGCCCTTCTCTGCTTTCAGTAGAAACTACTGGACACAAACAAGTATATGTCAGGTTAAATGGAATCATACACAGGTGGAGTTTTCTTCTGTAAATTCTTGGGTAGGAGATTGTTCGGGCTAAATCCAGAAGCTTCCATGAATAATTCACTACCCACAGCTCAATAATGTCAAGATTTTCTTTTAAGAAAACAAGATATGTCTATGGACTTTTCATACGTTCAGTGACATTGAATTAGCAAAGAGAAAAGTGGCCTGACATTACGGTTCACAGAGCAAAAGTAAATGAGCACAGATTTTAGACACAAAAGGAACTGGGTTTGAATCTGGATTTCAACAATTTACTAGTTATGTGACCTTGAGTAAGACCCTTAATCTGCCTGGGAGTCATTATGAAAGGGATAATCCTTTCCTTGCAGTGTTATGAGGATTCAAGATAAAATTAATGTAAAGTACTAGTATAGTCTGGCAAATAGCACTCATGAAATGCTCATATTATCACAATGGGTATTTAAAAATATTCTTACTACTGACTTCATAATTGATAAAACAGCAATATCACAGAGTTTAAATTTCTTAACAAAAAAAGGTGTGGGTTATGTCACTGCAATAGAGAAGAAATGGGATCACTTGGTCTCAGGGGTTGACCAACCCTTAAACCTCTAGTTCTCACATAATGCTTTCCTCCAGGAAAACAATAATATCTTGTGCTGATTTTCTCCTTAGAGATTTATGAGTATTAAATATATTTTAATATATCTATAAAGAGATTTAAGCTCTTTTTGGAAATAAAGCTGAGGGAGCCATTGATCAGAATTTGACATGGGCATAATTTCACTGCTGGGCTGCATTTTTCCAAATACATTTCTCCCCATAAACTGATGGGAAATTCAGTATTTCATTTTCTGAATATTGCCCAAATGAATTGTGGAAGTCCAGCAGAAGTGCTTGATTGTACTTTCATTAGACTTCTTTTCCTTTAGGCCATACAGGTGCAATGAAAGAAGAAAGAAAATTAATTAAATTTATGGGCATGTTTATACCCTCCAGGTGTCATAAAATGTACTGGCTCAGACATTTTTCAAGTAATTAAGCAGACATCTCTGTGTTTCCTAATGAGTTGCTGCCCTTCCCTTTTTAATCTGGTGAGAGATCTCATCACCTGCCTTCTGTCACCTGATGGGCTTATTCCCTGGACAAGCTCAGCAGTCTTGTCATGCTGCAATGTGCCAATGGGACTCCATGGATTTGGATATGAGATCCTCTTGTCCATGAAAATCTTTTCAAGGGTCAGGTAGTAATGGCACTGGGTGTGGTGATTTGAAGATATTAAAATGAACTGGTGTGTCTCTTTTGTGTATTATTCGAGATGCTGATTCAAATTATTTGAGAAATAATGTCACTGAAATATGCTCATATACTCAAATATGTATTCATATAAGTGCTCAAATAGGTCTTATCTGTTATATGTATTGCATATTTTCTCTATGTATATATGAAAAGAAGGTGACTACTAATTCAGTCTGGTCCTTAGAGGAGACAAAATTTAAACTGCAACTTAGAGAATGTACTCGTGGATTTTGGACAAAGTGGGAGTGGGACAGGATTCCAGCAGAGGTGAAAACCACATATAACTGGTTTATATGATCCTTCTACAACTCACCCAGCCCTGTTCCAGACCCCAGAAATCTTTAAGTAGGAGCTCTAGGCTCAGTTGACAAAGCAAACTAACATATATGAAATAATTAAGGCTCTGAAAAATAGAGAATATGTGTGATTGCATTACATAGTTGACAGTTGAGTACAAGTGGATGTTTAGAAAAGATACAAAGGGCTACAGAACAGAGTATAGTCCAAAGGAAGGAGGGTGAGCTGAGCTAAGCCACTAGATAAGCAGAGAAATGGGAGAGAGCATTCGAGAACAGACAGCATTGTGAACTTAGTATCTTCAGGGGCATGGAATTCCGGGGCATGGAAGGTACGGCTCTCTCTAGAACACAGTGTGGCATGGGAAGCAACTACACACAAGATTAGGGAGGCACAGGGGGCCAAATTAAAATGGAAAGCTTAAGAGTCAGGAAGAGAGGTTAAAATTTGAACCTTTTGTGTGGATTCCTTGGCAGTGACATATAATCAATTCTTTTTTAAAAAAAATCACTTGAAGAAATCTTAAAGATCAACTAATCTAAACCTATCCTCCCCACACAACCTTTTCACAGATGAAGAACTATACTGAAAATAGTATTTTATTAAGATTCATCTGGCAGTGACACAGGGCAGCTTCAGTTCCTGGGCACTCCAAGTGAGTGCCTCATCTCCCTCCAGACCTTGTCTGCCTCCTGCATTCCCCGACTCAGCCGAGGGGCACCTCCACCCTTGGGTGGCCCCGGGCCTCCCTCCCTGCTACTTGCTCACATCTACACAATAACCTCATCCTGGAAATTTTATCTCATTATTCCCCCTTCTAGGGATATCCCCCATTTCCTCTGTCCCCAGGGCCACTACCTTAATTCAAGGCTTCATCATTTCTGACTGAAGTGCCCCAGGAGAGGTTTACCTTCTCTCCTTGTCTTTGTTTTTTTCCCACCAGATCATTCTCCAGGTGACCATGAGTGAAACAAGATTAGGATGCCCGAGCCATATTTCTTTTTTAAAAAATATATTTTTCAGTAAAAACTATATATATTGAATGTGTACAAAATGATGATTTGAGAATCTGTACACGTAGCAAAATGAACAGTCAAGCTAATGAACAGGTCCTCTGCTCACACAGTTACTATATTTTTGTCATGAGTGTACCTGAAATAACCCACTCTTAGCACATTTCTGGAGTTTAGTATGGTATTATTAAGTATGCTCATCAAATCGTCTTTCTAAAATGCATTATCTTATTGTCTTCAGAGTAAAACTCCAAACTCCTGTGCTTGACTGCTTCTCTCACAGCCTCTCAACCGATTCCCCCGACACCACCCCCAAATCAGGAACGTCCCCACTGTTCATGTTTATATATTATTGCAGCCTTTGCTCAAAGTGTTTCTCCTTCCTGGAATGTTCTTCTCCTCCTCCTTCAACATGAAACTCTGGCATCACCTCCTTTAGAAAATATTTAAATCACACATTTTTTAGTTGCAATTGACTAAAATCCTAACATATCCAACTTAAAAGCTTAACCAACTTACACAAGAAAGAGGGGTGTATTGAGAAAAAGGACAACCAGGGAGTAGAGCTCAGGAACTGTCCGATCTGATGACGCACCTCTTCTCAGATCTCTCTCTGGACCCTGGACTCCTGCCCTGTCTCCCAATGTAATGGCTTCATTTCTTGCCCCTACAGGCAGGCTTTCTTCAGGCAGCAGTGACATGGCTGAAAGCAAGCACTTTTTGATCAGGGAGAAAAGAGAATTCTAAGGAGACTTCCAGGGAAATGTCTCCAGTTGGCCCAACGTAGGTCATGTGTCTATTCCTTGACCTATTACTATGTGGGAAGTGAGATGGTGTGCACTAATTGGCAAGGTTATGTGTCACAGGCTGCTGCCAGGAGAAGATGATGAAAGAATGAGTGCTGAGCAAAAGAGAAACAATGGCCAGCACAAGAAGACTTTTTTACCTGTCCGGGACAAGTCACTCCCACAGACGCTCCATTCACATCTTTTACATCCTCCCATAAATCACCATTACATCACAATGGGGTTCCTTTTCTGTCCCCTTCATGTGGGTATACCCACATGACTGCAAGTTGGCATAATGGACCAAAATGTCAAATTTTGTGACCAATCAAAAAAGAATGAGTTAATTAGCATGTAGTGGTAATCAAGGCAGTAGGTGAAGTTTCAAAAGGGCCAGGCCTGAGTAGGGACTCAAGGACATGGGCCTAATGCCATAAGGGCATCTGCAGTTGAACACAGTGAGGAGAAATGGAATGCTGCAAAGACTAACAGGCAAGCAGAAGGTTGTAAGATAAAAAGTAACAGAAGAGTTTGTGATATCACAAAAAGAAGCTTACAAACACAAAATGTAAAATTTTAGCTTTATTTGTTTGGATCCTGAATAACTGGGAGTGTTTTCTATTTTTCCTTAACTAGTTGTTTTTACTGGCTAGAATAAGAATCTCACAAATAAGTGCTGTGGCATGTGGGCAGGGGTGTGGGGGCAGTGGTGGTGGTGGAGTTCTGGAAACAGCCTGCAGGAGCGGCCAGTCTGTCAGATGAACTGGAGGGTAACCCACCAAAGACCATCTGGCTGAGAGGCTAAAGCACCTTCTAGGAGGGAGACAGCCCAAGGGAAGGCGAAGTAAAGCCGACAAGCCTAATCCAGGAAAGAAAGCCTGGGTGAGTGGAAGAGGGAGAAGGATCTGCGTGCCGCGTCCTGCTGGTCACTCACAGGCCTCGGGGCCAGCTCTCTGGGAAGCAGGTGGAAAATGGAAGAGTCCCCTCACTGTGTTGCTTGGGAACATATATACTAAAGGTTACCACTGAGGTGAGGGAAGAAGCACTACTGCCACTTCCGCATGAGTCAGAGTGTAACTTTAATGCTTTGAGGTCTCTAGAGAACACACAGTCCCATGGCATCTTCAGGACGTCAGCATCAGCTCTGTGGCCCCACTGTCAAGGTGAGGATGTGGGCAGTGCGGTGCCCTGCAGAAACCATTCTCCTGTGGACCCCGGAGGCAATGGCAGCAGAGTCACTGGGACCAGTATCATAACTGCCAATACTCTTATCACCTCATCTTCAGTGGGCAACGAGTTTTGAGCCATCTTGAATATTTAAAAAAATTAAAACGGCTAACATTTATAACCCCGACACTAAACATACGTATAGCTTCTCCATGGAAGAGTTCACTTTTGTGCTTAATTTCTGAAGCAGAAGCTGATGAAAAAGAAAAAAACAGAATCGAGTCTTAAAAATAAGTAAAGAACTACATAAAGAGATCTCTCACTAAGTCTCATAAAAAATTGGCTTCACACCATCTCCTCCTTCATAGTTACAGTATTCTTCTGGTGGTTATTCACAATGTGAAGTCATTTCTTCAGCATGCATACCTAATGCACAAAGTACGTGATTCCATAGAGGAATTTTTCACAGATACAGGAGGAAAATGGGAAAGTGTCTGAAGCAAAATGAAATCTCTAGGTATCATAGCTACTGCTAGGAAGAGTGTCTCTTCAGATGGAGGCCACAAAACTACTATTATAGAGAATAATAAAGCTGTGTCGGACAGAAAAGAGGATTTTTTTCACATTGACACTTATGACTGGTCAGGACACCTGAGAAATTGGGAACCAAGTAATTGGATGTTTTCATCTCCAAAACACGTTCCACACCACTTTTGAAAAAAAAAGTCAATGAAAAAAATTCTTTCTAGAAAAATTACAAGGCAGAAATCTCTCAAGACCAAATTTCAAAATGGCCTCCATATTCATATGCTTAAAGTCCTAAATATCAGCTTCTGCTCATCCAGCTGCACTCGAAAGGTGGGAGAACAGAGCCAAGGGCTTCTATTTAAGGAAAGCTCATCTGAAGTCAGTACTTAAGATAGACTGGTACACAAACTAAAAGCTCCCTAAGTAAAGAGATTATCTCTGATTCACTAGTACGATCTCCTGCAACCCAGCCTTACATGGGACCCAGTACAGAGTAGGTGCTGAACAAATGGTTATTAAGATTTTTACAAATGCCTAAAACCCAAAACTTATATACTTAATTCTCCATGAACAACATCTGAGATGGTTACCAGGTACAACTTCCGGTCTAGAAGCCAAAAGCCCCACATTCATTCCTTTAAGCAGACATTCATATAACATCTCGTTAAAAGCACATTAGGAGAAAAACCTCGTGGCAGATTTGAGGCAAAAGTGAATGATATGAGCCCTACCTCAACAGAATTCAGAGTTTAACCAGGAACACAGACTTGATTAAAGTTTGCCATAATAAATGGCACCTTCAAATAGCCAGAAAACATGAAATGCTCAATTTTATTACCCATCAGAGAGAGGAAAGTTAAAACTACAGCAAACTATCTAGATATACAGTAGAATATAATCTAGATACACTATAGAATAGCAAAAGTGAAAAAAGATGTGAGATATTGAATGTTGGTATGGATATGGAGCACCCAGAATTTTCGTGCATTGCTGGGTGGTGTGGTGGCATGGGTGATGAAGGAGGACAGGTGTGGCCACTCTAGAAAACTACCTGTCAGTGTCTAGGAAAGCCAGAAATAAGAGTAAGTTATGACCAAGCAATTACACTCCTAGGTATATACCACATATACCTAAGAGAAACATGTATAGATGTCCACCAAAAAAACCCATATACATATATATATATATGAAAAACATATATATGTATTATATGTATATGTATTACATGTATATATGTATTACATATTATACATATATATATGTATTAGAAAGTTCCAACATCCCTGGAAAAATCATCCAACTCCATATTAACTGTAGAATGCACAAATAAATTGTCATATAATCACCAAATGAGCAATAAGAATGAATAATCTACATACAATAAGGCAGTTAAATCTAAAAACACATAATTTTAAACCAAATAAGTCAGATATAAAAGTACACATATTGAAGGAGTCCACTTATATGAAGTACCAAAGAAACCAAAGTAGTTTATCCTGTACGAATTCAGGACTGTAGTTACTTCAGGGACTGAGAGCAATTAGAAAAGTGTAAAAGGCAACTGAATGGGGCGTGAAAGGTATTCTGGGCATAGAGATAACATTCTGTTTCTTCATCTGGGTGGTAGTTGTACAGATGACTTTCTGTTTGTGAAAATTCATTGTTCTGTATATGATTTGTATGTATTTCTGTATATATTAGACTGATGAAAACAGTTTAGCAAAAAGCCTGCTTTATATACTGAAAGAGAATTTTAAAGAAAGTATTCAGGATCTGTAGTCAAGGGGACATTATAATTTCACATTTTGAGGCTCAGTATCCCAGTCCAAATACTTAACAATAACAGATACATTATGCAAATTATTATAAAATTTTTAAATAAAAAAGGAATGACCAACCTGTGGTTTTAGCTCTCACATGTAAAGAGCTTAGAAGTTATCACTCCCATCTTTACAAAAGGAAAAACTGAATAAATAAAAACCTTTGACTTTTCTTGGGTCTGTCAGAGAACTGTTGTTGCATTAGAAACCACCATACTGAAATTTCAGGAGACAGTCACATCCCGAGAGACACTGCTTAGATTCACATACCTGGGGCAGAAACCAGATAGGAACACATAAAAGGGATTACTGATGGATGGCTGGAGGCTGAGTGTGGACTAGCCTGAGTGAGACATTTCTGGGGACCAGGGCCTTAGTGAGGTCCCCACTATTCCATAAGCTTTACTCCAGGAATCCTACCAGGTTCTCATTCTAAAGATTCCTCTGACTCTGGTAGGAGAAGGGAAGATCATAAACTCCTTCTTCCTGAAGGAGACCTTGCAATCAGAACAGTGCTGCTGTATAAAAACAGTTGAATCGTGGTTGAAAGAGCTCCGAGATTCAGTTTCTTTCTGAGAAGGAGTAGTTAGGGAAGCCCAAAATCAAGAGAGAAACAAAAATAAGAATACTAAAGAAATCTGAAGCCTCTAGTACCTACTGCTATAGAAAACATTAAACACAGCTCAAGTCCTAGCCAGGTTAATACAAATACTGAGTGAGTTAATACTCACACTGAAGGCCTTTTTATCTCAGTTCTTATGCAATGCATCAAATCTGGCTTTCAATAACAACAACAAAACACAAAGCATACCAACAGGCAAGGCAAAACACAGTCTGGACAGAAAAAGGAAACATCAGAATCAGATTCAGATGGTGGTGTGGGGAAATGTCGTGGAATACTCGAAAACCAGGATGAGTGTGTACAGAGATTATGGGACAGTGGGTATTAGGCAGGAAAACAGATAAGGTCATGTTTCCATCGTCAATTGCTGTGCAACAAAGTACTCTAAAACCCTGGCTTAAACCAACTGCTATTTTATTATATCTCATAATTTGGAGGGTCAGGAATTTGAGCAGACCTCAGCTGGGCAATTCTTCTGCTCTACCTGGTGTCAATTATGGTCACTTGATAATATTCAGATGGTGGCTAAGGTAATAAGAGGGTCAGAGACAGCTTTGTTCACTTGCTTTGTTCATTAGGAGAGACAAAGAGAAGACTAGGATATCTCTGAGTCTTCTCCCTTCCCATATAGTCTCAGCGCCCTTCCACATGGTCATTAGTATGGTAGTTGGACTTTTTACATAAAGGCTCAGGGCTGAAAAGGGACTGTTCTAAGAGGTGGGAAGTTACCCAGAAACTGGCTCAACATCACCCCCATTTCATCTTTGTCAAAATAGTTACAGGCAGATCCCACTCAATTAAAGGAGAGCTATGGATACACCACTTGGTGAAAGGAATGTCAGGTACATTGTGACCATCTTTAATTCACCATCATCCTCAATCCAAAACTCTAAAACAATTAATGCAATTAATGATTAAAACTCCAACCAAAGAAGTCAACAAGTGAGGGTATAAAGTGTGTTCCAGATGAAATGAAAACAATAAGAACATACGATAACTTCAACATACAAATGTTTAGTATTTTCAAAAAGATACAGGATGATAGCATCAATAAAATGAAAATTATATCACAAAACACAACCACAATAGCTAAGAAGAGTATGTAGATTAGAACTCTTGAATATCAACAATAGAGATATTAAACTTTGTAGATATAAAGCTTGTTTAATTTTTTAATTAAAAAAAATTTTTAAGTAATCTCTACCCAACGTGGCACTCAAAGTCACAACCCAAGACTGAGTCGCATGCTCTACCAACTGAGCCAGCCAGGCACCCCAAAGGCTTGTTTAGTAGAATAAACTTTAGATAGTCAATGATAAGAATTAGTGAACTGCAATATGGTATTAAGAAATTCACCCAAAATGCAATGCAGAAAGACAAAAATACTTTAAAAATATATGAAAAAACAATTAAGAGATATAGATCAGTCGAGACTCTCAAGTCTATTACAAAAAAGAATTCAAAGCACAGAATAAAAAGAATGGATAAAAATGTCCAAAACTGAACAAAAGCAAACACTCTCATATTGAAAGTATATAGCAAAGGCTAACCTGAAAAACTAAAAATAAAACTATAGAACATATAGCTATATATAACTATAGGGCTATACACACACACACTCCGTAGGAAAAAAATTATTATCTATCTAAAAAACTCCCTCAAGACTGATAAAATTTGCAATAAAATTGTATTAGTAGCAATAGGTATCAGGAAACAATAGAAAATATTCTTTAAGATGGATGGAAAGTAAGTGTCAAACTGGAATTCTCTCTTTGGATATATGGCTATTCTAAAGAAACGGGGAGAAAAGACGTATTCATACAAAGGCTGAGGAAAATTAGTACTCATAGATCCTTGTTGAAAGAATGATTAAGGAATGCATTTTAGTCTTAAAAAATAGTAAACATGGAGGAATAGAATGATGCAAAAATGAATATGACTAATCAAAGGAATTGGCAAACTCTTGCTAAATATAATTACCTACAAATCAAAGAAACATTACTATGTTTTAAACCATAGAATAAAACTTCTAGACAAGGGTAGCAAAAAAAAAAAAAAAAAAGGAAATGGAGGGTCAGAATGTAGGAATCTAAGATCTTTTTCATTTAAAACTAGTGTAGACATTTTAAATTTGGATTGAAATTTTTGCAATTAAGACACATTTGATGTATCTTCACATATCTCCACAAAAGTCATTATTCTAAGTGAAAGAAGTCAGTCTCAAAGTATTATATTTTGTATTATTCCATTTATACACAAAAAAGAAAACATTTGAGACAGAAAACAGATTTGTCACCTTAGATGGTAATTGGAAGGGCTCATGGGGGAAGGACAGCTGATTTTTGAAATGAGAAATCAAGCCCTCCTTCATATCCACAAGTTATCTGAAGAAGCAGAGAACTACTAGAACAAGGGACAACCAGTGGCCCTCAATTATTTTAACTTAAAAAAACTTTGGAAACTTTCCTCATGGAAGAGTATTAAAAAGACCATGAAACAAAAGAGTCTTCAAAGGGTTGGGTCAGAAAGAATGGAGAATGATTTGGCCAAAATTCTCCCCTGGACACACCTTCCCCTAATGTACTGATGGGAATCTTCCTGAGAATAATCCTCATGTAAGTACCCTCAGAAAAAAAAAAAAAAAAACCCGAAGACACAGTACCCCCGTGCAGACTGTTCGAACTCAACCACACAGCATATGATTTGTAGAAACGCTATCAAGGATTATGATTTCAAAATATGTTATTTTGGAAGCGGAGATTGCTGAGCTTATCTGAGTCACTTCTGAACTTACTTAGCACACAGCAAATTAAAGAAAAATTTGTCAAAAAAATGTCTATTGGACGAATGAATGTGTGCATACATGAATGAGTTAGCTGACAAAGGAGCCACACTAATGTGTCAGAGACAGGAGTGAAAGAAAGAAATGGTTACAAAATGGTGTCTGAGAACCCAATAGGGTACTGGAGTACATACTTGACTAAAAAAGGAAAGGATCATATGACTTGTCATGTCAGGTACTTTTAACAGGTTGATGGAAGAGCCCATGATTCCAGCAAGATCAAAGAGAAGCTGGCCTGAAAGACTCTGGATAAAAGTACCATCATTTAACAGAGACCAAACACACAAATCCTGGTCCATAAGGTTATTGATTGATAAAAATGTATTATCACAAAGATACTGAGTAAGCAGAGAGCATTTGTTTTGAAAACCAAAAATGGATTTCATAAAGATATTCCATTACGGCTTCACTGAAATAGTCACTTCACTTTATGAGGGCCAGAGTTGGGACTCTGAATTAATTATGGTAATTCTGAAGTATCTGTGCAAGAGGAAGACTGTGTGTATGAATAAGTAAGTGTCTCTTAGTAACATTTTCTGATGAATAAATCAGTTTAAAATTGGAAATCAGTGTCCTCTGGTAATTTGTTCTAAGCCTTCTTTCCTGTGAGATCCCTTTTCAAAATTAACACACCTAGAAGACATTCATTAAACATTTGTGGAATGGATGAATTTTGATGTGACATTGAGATAATACTTTTAGCACTACTACAAAGTAGTACCCAGTGCACATTTTTCATACGCAGATGTTTTGCAATGATTATAGGACTGCAATGAAATTGAATCCTTGGGTAGAAGTTACAAACACACAGGTTTGCAGTGAGTTAGGGTTGCACTTCACATATTCAAAAATCTCACCTTTGTTTGAAAAAAAAATGACATAAACACGACATGCATAATGTATGCCAAACTCTGGACCTAGGAGCAGTTCACAAAAGAGAATAATATTGGTGAAGAGGACAATGTCCTGCTACATAAGAATATATCAAAGATTTTATCAAAAAGGCCAGGAATATAACTGAATGTAATAAAATGATACAGACAGAGTAAATATGGAATTATTAAGAAAATCCTGGAATCCTAAAATGAGGGTACACCCTTTGAATTTTGAAAGAGCGTATTTTAGCACCACACCAAGGGTATTGTTCAACTTTTCAAAGTGGAAAACAATTTCTGTAACTTGTTGACTAGATAACAGTGATAAAAAAAATATCAACCAATTTCAGCAGGACTTAAAAAATAAATTCATGTACAAGAGATCCATAGGTAGCATATAACATTTTGGTACCATATTCCTAGTATCTTTAAGTTAAAAACGGTTGTTCCCAGAATAGAGCCGATTGCTCCATTAATGAGAACAGAATAGAGGTCAAACACACCATGAGCCAACTTAATGGTAGCCTTGGAAAGCCTGTGTGTGATATCATCAAGCCAAACAATTTTAGAGCTGAACGCCCTATGAGACCAGAGTATAATGTTCTCATTTTACATAAGGAAAAAACTGAGGCCCTAAGAGATTAAGTATCTTGCTTGAGGTCACACAACTGACAAAAGGCAGAGAGACCTGTCAGATTTTAACTCTCTTGAGTTCCCAGTTCTAAGTTCTGTTACATGTGACTCTCCCAAATGAATACCAAGGGGGGGAAAAGTAAACAAGTTTTGGACATTAAGGCAAATGTTATTTCTGTCCTCTAAACATAGGCATTAAAAAGCTTTTATTTCATGATATAATTTTATTTAATTTCTGTATAATCAGACTAGAGTTGGGAATCAGGAATCTAGTTTTTAATTTTTATTATGGAAAATTTCAAATATAGATAAAAACAGACAGGATAGTATAATGAAAGCTCCATGTACCCATCATCCACCTTCAGAAATGATCTCATGACCAATCAGGTTTTAGCTATTTCCCACCAAATCCTGCTTCTTCCCGCAGTATAATTTTGAAGCAAATCCAAGAGCACATTCATAAGTATATCAGCACGTGTCTCTAAATGTAACTACAGAATTTCTAATAATTTTAATATCTCTTTAAAGCTAATGTTCAAATCTCCACTTGTCATAGATATCATTTTTAGAATTTGCTTTGAACCAAGAATAATTTAAATTTTACTAAATTACTGAAAACAAAGAATCACCAAATAAGTTGTAGTCACAAAAATCACAATAGAATCTACCTTTGGTAGCCATAGTGCATCACTGCATCCTGAAGAATAGGGAAAACATGTATTATACAGGTCTGGGAATAAGGTCATCATTTTTGTATTAATCACTTTCAGTGATCCAATTTAATGCATAGAAGAGGATTTTAATAGAGATGAGTATATGATTAAAAATGCAGTGGCCAAACTGATGGCAATGTTTACGCACTATGGTGCACCAAATTATCAATTATGTCCACAAATCCAAATGATCCCGGGCAAAGTGCCATGCAGAGAAAATGAAACAGATCCTACCCTGTCACTGCATGCAAATGTATTCTAACAAGTCATGGCAGGGATTAGTTAGGGTACACTGCAGGAGAAACTCTGCAGGAGAAAAACCGGCTGAAGTTGGAATCAGGGGGCTGAAAGTCCAGCCTGAGCTCAGCCAGGATGTAGTTGTGTGCAAATCTGAGTTGAACTCCCTGGAGGTCAGGCTTCCTATGACTAGAAAGAAATAGCAGTAGTGAAGGTGACCTCTAAAGTCTCTTCCATGTATAATAGCTGATGATTTTCAGTATCATTGACTTATTCCTATATGTTGTGCTGAACTTCAAAGATACCATCACATTATTAAATAGAATGTTGAAAAGTCACTTCATTTATCAAACTGTTTGTGAATAACAAAACCCCAAAGCGATGACTATTATGATTTCTCATTAGACGGTTTAATGGTGGGGAGTCTATGACTACGTAGCTTGCTGAGGCAGAGGGGAGCATTTGGGAGTAGCACTAAGCAAGCAGAGACCTACTTAGTTTCAGCATAGTTGACCACTGTAGCTAAGAGCTGCAGAAGGAATCTCATCATATTTCCTTTATCACACAAATATACTTGTGCCCCCTACAGGTTTGCCGGATTTAGCAATGAAAATTCAGCACGCTCGGGTAAATTTAAGTTTCAGATAGGTAATGAATAATTTCATACTAAAATTTTATTTACTAAAAAACTTTACACTAAAAATATCCATTGTTTGCATGGAATTCAAATTTAACTATACGTTCTGTATTTTACCTGGCAACCCTAAGCCTCTGACCCATGCACTTGGGAGGATTTATCTGCATTTTACAGATGAGAAGATAGAGGCTTAAGAAAACTATCCATTAATACAGAAAAATAAATGATGGCAATGGAATTCAAATTCAGATCTGCCTAATTCTAAAACACATGCCTTTTTCAGTACATTTTCATTGTTCCCTAAGCACCTATGGAAAACAATTTAAATTTTCTGTAAATATGCAAAAGAAACTTCAACAAATTCAAATGCAAGAAGACCACAGCTTGCATAAGAGCTAAGTCTCAAAGTCTATAAGGCAGCTATTTAGAATTTGGAAAGCATCTTTCCCACAGAAACTCTGACAAATGTTTATTAGTTTCCAGGTCAACCTATAAAAGTCTGTGTAACCCATATTCCAGCTAAATCACCGTAGATATTCTTAATTAAAAATATGCTAGAAGCTCAGTATGTTGCCATATTAATAATTAATAAATGTAAATTAATAGGAAATATATTCTTATTTATTTTTAATAGCGATGTAGGAGGTAAAGAAAGTCGGGCTGAGACAGAGGAGAAGGTAATGGAAATACTGTGGAGACTTGAAATGGTCTACTAGAAATTTTTAAACACATTGCAGATAGATGCTGCTGGTATGCTGTGCCAATGTCACTTTTCAACACTTTAGATTTTCTTTTCTTGGATGCAGATGTTGACTTGCATATATGGACTGGAACTGGGGCTGTGTCTTGATTCAGATGAAAAGACACGAAGGGAAGAGAGAAAGAAAGAACAAGAAAGCTGACAAGTATTCCCTCATGTGCCCAAGTTAACTGGAAAGAGTTTTAGAAGAAAAGAGGACTGATACATATTTGTGTTTCTGTAAGCAGGCTTTGATTTAAGATGCAATTAACTAAGGAATGGGCTTTTTTTTTTTTTTATCATTGCTGTGAATGCCACAGGGGGAGAGAATTCAAATCAGAGCATTTCTTGCACTGGTTGCCACCTGACATCATCATCCAGGAACAATCAGTTATTGTCCCAAGCAGGCTTAGAGAAGCTCAGAGTATCACAGAAACAGAGGGTGGGGTGGGGGTGCATGACAAGGTGAGGGGACTAGCCATCCCAGAGGAGTGACATTCAGCCTGAGTTGAAGAATGATAGTAGTTAGCCAGGAAGAGAGGATTTCTGGGCAAAGGAAGAAGTGTGTGCAAAGGCGCAAAGACCAGAATGTGTGATTCACTGACAACCTCAAGCAGTTCAGTATCCCGGAAGTGATGCATAAGAAAATAAACAGTAAGACACAATCGTGGGCAGGACTGTGGGGACCTGACCATAAAGGGCTAAGGAGTCTGAACTTGATTGAAGAGTCAAGGTGTAGCCTCTGAAAAGTTTAAATTTAAGCAAGAGAGAGATACGATTACTCTTTTTTTTTTTAAATCTGTCAATAAAGACAAAGGAAGAAAGGAAGGGAGGGAGGGAAGAAGGAAGGAAAGAAGGAAGGAAGGAAGGAAGGAAGGAAGGAAGGAAGGAAGGAAGGAAGGAAGGAAGGTCTAGTAGCAGTAAAGACAATGAATCTAAGAGGTGAAACTGAAGGCATATTAAGAGCTGGAATATTCCAGGTGAAATTTTGATAACTTGAACTAAGGTAGTAGAGAGGAAATATAAAAGAGAGATATATTCAAGAGACATTACAGTGTCATAGGACTTAGTGACTATTGGCAAAACGCAGCACTGGAGATGTGAGCCATGTCATCTTAATGCCAGAGTCTTCGCTTGGAGCTCTTAGGCAAGGTGCTTCATCGCACTCAGAGGATATTTCTTCAGCTGTAAACTGAGGTTATAATTAAATACACTTCCAACAGCTATTTGGTATAAACGTACCTGACATATAGTAAGTGCTCAATCATACTAGATACTATGTGCTTGGAGAGCACAAAAAGGTTGAGGTTGAAGGAATGACAGCAACTCGGCAAAACCTGAAATATCAGAAAGACTGAGAAGGGAGTAGAACAGAGTAGGGAATTTAATACTGAGAGTCAACCACACTGAAGATGCTGTGCAAGAAGTTCTCAGAGAGATAAGAAGAATAGCAGGAGAGAAAATCATCCCACCATTCAGGAAAGTTATCCTACCAACAAAGGAAAGAAACAATTTGGCCACCCATCAAAGTACTTTTAATTTCTGATTATAACAACAAAACAATATATGTTTGAGGGCATTTGCTTTCCATTCTAAATCCAGTATATTCTAAACTATAAGTCTCCTACACCAGGTCTTATTTTACCTATTAATCTGTTTATTTATGAGACACATGGAACTTAAAAGGAAGAAAATGTAATTCTTTTAAAAAATAGTCAGCGGTTCTCATTTTTCAGGAACCCACTAATAGTCTAACTCCCATTATTCAGAATTAGTCAGATTTTATTGTATAATGTGAGCCACAGAATTAAAGCAAACATTAGAACCAAATCCCATGGCATCACGGTAATTTCGGAGCACGCAAAATGTACTCACACATATGGAATAGCAATTGTAACAAAGACCATTTCATCCATCCAGAAATAGCAATTGTATCCTAAACTTTAAAACTAAATGCACACTTTGGAAATAAAAGGAAAACAAGACAGGGGAAGATGTTCCAGGAAAACAGTAAATACAAGAAAAGAGAGGGAGATTACAGGCTAGTATGTCTCTAGGGCCCCCAAATTGGAAGAAAGAAGGCAGGGCTAACCTCCAGACACTGACATTTTGGGCTAACAGTTGGAATCTGGGGCTCAGGGGTTATGAGGACTTCTGGGAAAAATACAGTGAGACACACGGGACCTGAAGTCATCCCTTAGGATAAGGCTTTTGAACAAAGTCCATTCACTTTCCTCTTAGAAAACAGCAAGTGAGCTTATCAATCCAGGATCGATGTGTGAAAAGGAGGCTAGTGACACAAAGTAGGATTTGGACAAGAGGGGCACAGACAAGGTAGAGTGAGAAAGTACAGAAGGGTGCTTGTGGATCCTGACTTCTTCCAAGGCACCTGTTGTTGTTGTTTTCAATGTAGTGAAATATGCATAATACAAAATTTACCATTTTAACCATTTCTGAGTGTACAATTCAATGAAATTAAGTACACATCTGCTGTTTGTGCAACCATCACCACTACCCACCTCCAAAACTCTTATCTTCCCAAGCTGAAGCTCTATCTCCATTAAACAGTAGCTCCCCATTCCCCCCTGCTCCCAGCTCCTGCCAACTACCATTCTACTTTTCAGTCCCTATGAATTTAACTATTCTAGATGCCTCACATAAGTGGAATTCTATGATGTTTGTCCTTTTGTGTCCGGCTGACTTTACTCAGCAAAATATCTTCAAAGTTCATCAATGTAGTAGCACGTATCAGAATTTCATTCCTTTCTGAGTAATAGTCCATTGTATGTATAGAACACCTTTTGTTTATTCATTTCTGTCAGTGGTCATTTGGGGTGTTTCCACTTTTACCTATTGTGAATATTGGTCCCCAAAACCCGTTCGACTAAGGCACTTTGTTTTCTAAGTTTTGACTCGCATGTACCTGCTAGGTCATAGGTGTTCATTCCAACTGTCTTAGGACATTAAGAACTTTCCATTTTTGGATGTGTTCAAGCTGGAACTGTCTATCTGCCCAGGGTAGTATACAGGAAATTTTTATACCAGATATGAAGCTGGACAATTGATGAATTATATACCTACAAGGTTCTTTTACAAAGTGTACAATATTAAAACATTTTATGAAGCTACCTATACAATTAGAGTACTATGCTCAAATGGTAGAGGCAAAAAAAATGATATCTGAGCAACAAAGAGTAATTTGACAGGGGTGGGAAATTTGACTCCCATTTCTATCGTCAGAGACTACTAGTTTATGTTCTTGTATAAAAACAAAGAATTACTTACAATTTTGTCTTTAAACTCCATTTACATTTCTAAATTCATTCACACTGTTAGGGACTGGGTGTCAATGTCCATTCTGTCATAGGAAGCCCTGCACATGGGATGGAATTAATACTCTTAAAAATCTCATTGATTCGTATGCCACTAACCAAAATGAGATTACCAGAAAGGACCATTTTAAATTTAAATGGATGCTGCCTTAGATGGAATAACTTACCCTTGATCCTCACATTTGTAATCAATAGGGAACTCTGTGGCTGCATCTGATTTTTCACATTTTTCAGCTAAGTCAGGAATCCTAATGCAAAAATCTGCTCTGTTATGTGGATTTGTGAACTGTCTAGAGGGTTCTGGGTCCATTAACCAACGGATAGATTACCATGAGACATAAATATAATGTTTTTGTCTCCAACTGAGACAGTCTTGCTCCAATATTATTCATGTGATTTCAAGAAAAGTGGTTGCTGTTTTCTTTAGACTCACACCTGGAAATTAATAAAGAGCAAAGCATTTCTCTTGATATTAATTCAAAATTCTAAAACAAAATTAATTACTCATGCACTTTTAAAACTGGATCCTAGAGCTGGCAAGGAAAGCATTTTAGGATATATTCATTCAAAACCCCAGAATGAATGTGCATAATTAGGAGGTATTACCCCTGCAGGGTGTGAATGGACTGCAGCATACAGTGCCAAGGGATAGACCTGTCAGTTACATAAAAGACACATTACACTCTGCCCACGACTGAGACAAGACATCTAAGGACCACCCTTTGTCTTACCACCCTTGCAATCAGCTAATGTGGTATGTCAGGACTTTCATACCCAATGTGATAAATGAAATCCTACCAAGTCCTATGAATTCATTTGGATCTATTGCCAGATTCTCACCAGTGTGGGGCTGCTGATCAAACAACAACAACAACAACCAAGAAAAAAAAAAAAGTCAACTATTGCTTTTTAAATTAAGAACTGTCAAAAAAAAATTGTCAGCAAAAAAAAAAAAATATTGTCAGCAATGCTGAATAGCATATAGTGATTTAAAAAACAATGCCTATGTCATTCCATATTATATGTACAGATAAATAATTGGACCAATCATAAATCAGTCTTTTGTGTGATCATCCAGCATAGAAATCTAACAAATATTCTCAAGGAGATTTTTCTTCCTAGCCAAAGCTATAACTGAGCATTTTTACGTCTAATGTGAAATATTAATGGCTTTTTTCCCCTTCTCCTTTTTTTTCCATTCCTTCTTGCTCCAACCCCTGCTATCCTTTCTCTATAAAGGATAAAACAAAGTCATCCTGCCCTTGGTTCTGAATCATATGTGTCCTCGCCAACACCTGAGGCAATGAAAAAAGATGAAGAAATGACAGTATCTGGTCTCAGTGTTTCTCACTACGTTGTTGCAGAGATATTTAGTATCTCAGATACAGCATTAACCCTTCATTGTCCTCGTGCAGTTTTGATCACAGCTGTGTTCTGAAACCTCACCAACGCGCCTGATGTGTTTGGAGCTATAGCCACAGGGGCTTGTGGAGAGAAGGAGAGAAGGACTCCCGCCCACCCCACCTCCCCCAAAACCAGTTACAATAGGTGCGCTACCATGTTCTTTTCAACATTGATTCATTCATTCAGTGCTTAATTTTCAGGGATCTTGTGAGTCAGTTGTTAAACTGTTCCCTGAAATCGACCCTGTGGTGGCAATATGAAAACTCAAAGTTTCGTACTTTGAGTATGAAACTACTACTACTGGGGGGGGGGGGGGGGGGGGGTCGGGGACTGAGTTACAGCCAGAACTGAGTTATTAACCAGAACTGCTGGTTAAATATTTGGCAACACAATGCCACACTTATTTATCAAATACTTAGTGAGTATGCACTATGTGCCATGCACTGTGTTGGGTGCTGGGATGAATTATGAACAACAAAAATTCTTCAATATCAGTGAGAAAGATAGGAAATAAATAAATAACTGCATACTTAAAAAACTACACAGAGCGATCGACGAAATGAAGAAAATAAATAGGTGCTATGTCTGAGAATAAAATAAGGGATGCCTCTTTCTGGAAAGGCAGCAGGGTCTAGTGGTGGAGAGCAGCCTCTGGAGTCAGACAGTCCTGGGTATAATTCTAAACTCTATAATACCTGGTATATGTTACACAGCATATGCCAGCATGACTCTGGGAACATTGCTTAAAGTTTTAAACTAAATGTTGGTTTCCTTATCTGCAAAATAAGAATGATAATAGGACATCATCATTCATAGGGTGCTATAAAGATTGAAACAGAGAATTCAGATAGAATGAGTAGTGCCAAGTTCTGGCAAATGTTTTGCGATAACTCAAAAGAATGTCAGCTATAGTTATTATTATCCTTATTGTCTGAAGAGGTTACATTTAATATGAAACTCAGAGGGTGCAAAATGTCAGCCTAATGAAGAACCAAAGAAAGAGATTTTCAGGCAGACGAAAGTACCTGTGCAGAGACTTTGAGGTGCAAATGTAGGTGGTTTGGTCCAAGGACGGTTAAAAGGCCTGGGTTGCTGGAGACAGTACTTAGGGAAGAAGAAGGTGGCGTTCCTTTTCACTAAAGCACTTGGAAAGACAGGTTAGGGAAAGATCATGCAGAGCCTCATAGGACCCTAGGATTTTATTGTGCATGCAACAGGAAGCCTCCAAGGAGATTTAAAAAGAGAATGACATGAACCAATTTATAGTTTTAATATCTCTCCTCTTGCATCGTGGTGGTGAGTGGGTTAGAAGAGCACAAGTAGGAGCAGAAAGATCAGATAGGAATCTACTACAATAATTCAGATGGGAGACTATGCTGCTTCACAGGAGTGAGGGGCAAGGGAGGAAAGCAGACAGATTTGGGGTACATTTTGTGGGAAGAATCAATGGACTTTGGTCATGCACTAGATGAGGATGAAGCAGATTGCATCTTTCAAAGATGAGCAGAATGACACCTCGTGCCCTGCATTCTTCTACAATGTGGTCCTGGAAGTCTCTCATTAATAACTAAAGTCTAAGTCTTTTCCCTTTCGGCCTAAGCAAGCACGATTGTGACTGTGCCAATCAACTGGAGAACAGCACAAATGATGCTGTGTGACTTTCAAGACTAGGTTACGGAAACAGAATAATTCCAACTCGTCCTGGATTGAATAGTGTCACACAAAAATTCACGTCCAACTGGAACTTCAGGATGTGATCTTATTCAGAAATAGTCTTTGCAGATATAATTAGTCAAGATGAGGATATCATGGATTACGGTGGGCCTTAATTTCAATATGGTGGCCTCCTTCGAGAATGAGAAGAAGACACAGAAACACGCAGAGGGAAGACGGCCATGTGGCAAGGGAAGCAGAGACTGACGTGGTGCAGCTGCAAGCCAAGGAACACCAAGGCCTGCCAGCGATTACCAGAAACCAGGAAGAGGCACAGCAGTCTTTCCTAGAGACGTCAGGAGGAGTACAGCCAGCCTTGCCAACGTTTTGGTTTCTGACATCCAGCCTTCAGAAGTGCAAGCATAAACTTCGGTCTTAAACCAACCATTTTGTGGCTTTTTGTTACACCAGCCTTAGGAAACTAGTACACACTTCGTTGGCTATGACACTCACATCTGAAGCTCTGAGCTTTGATGTAGTAAGTTCAACTACTCCACGTCCGCCGTGCAGCAAGAAAGTCCAGGCCACACGGAGAGATCGCCTGAAGGTGCTTCAGCCAACGGCCCAAGCTGAGGTCCCTACTGATCGCCCGCATCCAATGCCAGGCATGGGAGTCGAGACACCTCAAAACGATTCCAGCCCCAGCTCTCAAGTTGCCCCCAGCTACTGAGGTCTCCCAGCTGAGATCCTAGATATTATGAAATCGACAAGCCACCTTTATTGTATCCTGTCCAGATTCCTGATCCACAAGCTGTTTAAGAATAATTAGTGCCCCTACGGTATGTGGTGGTTTCTAATGCAGGGACAGCGAATGACACAGAATTTTCACACCAGAATTGAGCTCCGCTGTAACAAAAGCTTAAGGCATTTGGGATTGGGCAGTGAGCAGAAGCTGGAAGGACCTTAAGAAGACAGTTAGTTGGAGTAAATGAAAGCTAGAGAAGCCAGTAGAAGTTAGAAAGACCTTAAGGAGAGTTTAGTGACAGCTGGGATGACAGGGGAGGAAACTGTTACTGGAGGCCAGGGAAAAACTGACCTCTCCTGTCTAGCGGCAGAAGTTTGGCGACCCCATTGCCCATAGTGACATGAAAAATAAGAAATGAGCCTAATAAACTGGTGAATTTGTCCAAGGATATTTCTCAGGCAGGATGCTGCAAGTGCCAATCTGTTTCTTTTAGCCATATGCAAGGCACAGATACAAAGCTATAAGGAAAAAAGGTACTAGCCAACTTTTAAGCAAACTTTGAAGAAAATATAAAAAGCCTTGCTGGGTTTGAAAAAAAAAACAAAACCAAGACCCAAAAGCTTGTTCACTCAGGGTCTCCCCACAGAAGATTGTCCAGGTGAGAAGGGGCTTCAGTACAAAGACCAAATCAAGACCTGTTAGGAAAATGTCTCATCACGAAGATAAAGACAAGAGCGTGACTGTAAAATTTTTCATTAAAACTTCAGAAGGATATAAGATGGTACCTCATAAACCTTTCAAATATATACAGAGCCTTCTGGATTTAAGGGTCTGCCTTTTTAAGCTTAGGCACCTAGGCTCTTAAAGGTTTGTTTTACAGCAGTTTCACAGGGAGTCTATGGCAGAAAAAGGCATTAACTGAAGAGATCTCTGGGCATGTCTTCTGTCTACCCAGTGGATTTCTGTATTGATACATCGGAAGCCCCCAAATTTTAAAGGAACTGTATCAGCTTGGAACTGAAGGGAGTAGATACACCATAAAATGAAAGGTGTTTGGTCTTTTGACCCAGGAACTACTTTGAGCAGGAAAAAGGATGAAAAAACTACTCAGCTGCAAATGTGGGCCATTTGCAATGGAAAGCAGAATAACTCAGGGAGTGCAACCAAAAGCTGTCCGAGATGGATCCAGCAGCTGCGGAAAACAGCCGCTAAGAAGGAGATCTGAGGTCATATCAAGAACTGGCAAGATATGCTCAACTGAATTTCAGAATTTCTGTTGGACAGTGACTCTGTGCGCCTCCTGTTCCTCCTTCCCTTTTAAAATAAGAATATTTATAGTGGTTGTGTTATGCCTGGCCCCCACCACATGCTGGGTATATGGGAGGAAGATCATTGGAGTCTTTTACTCAGAGCTCTTCGAGACTGAAAAGAACCATGCTAGAAAAACTGCATGCAAAGCGCCTCATTGGCACCTGGAATGGATTTGGATGACTGCATCCTGGACTTCAAACATTCAGATGAGACTTTGGGAATTTTGAGGGAGGGATCAGATGTCTTCCGCATGTGGAAAGGATGCGAATAGTTGTGGACAGAGGGTAGACAGTGGCTGATAGTATTTACCAAAACCAGCATCTTTCATCTCCTCTTTACCTTGTGCTACTGACTTAGAGGTGATTTCTCATACAGCAAGAGGACCCAGATCATAAGAATGAGAGAAAGAGGGGATCAAGGATGCCCACTAGATCTCTGGCTTATGCAAACGGGAGAATGGCAATACCACTTGCTGAGATGGTCTGTAATGGTTTTTGAGTGAGGGGAAGGGAAGTGAGCAGAATGGTAAATCACAGTTGTCTTTTGGGTATGCTATTTTTGAAATGCGTATGAGACATTCAAATGTAGTCTCTTTAGTTCATTCGGGATTCTGAAACCACAGTAATGTTTCTATAGTAGAAATAGCTCGCCAGTGACATTTTTATGAAGCATGGCACTACTAGCCTATTATGACATTAACAAAAATAAAAGATTGATGTCGTCCAAATGACATAATCTTCCAAAACTGACAACACAACTAAGCAGAAGCTGCCTCAAATTTTTAATATTAATGTTTGTTACTTGAAAGGTCACCATTTGGGCCTAATTACATAAGTGAAAAGGACTTTATTACTTGAAAATGTTTGCGTGTTTGAAGTGGTAAAATATCTTTAAGCAATCACACTTTCAAGAAAAACACAATTTGAAGTTGACCTAACTGGTCACTGGCCAAAAGTCAAATCTTGGACAGGATTCCAGTTTCAGTCGGATGTAAATGAGGGCTATTCAAAAATGGTATTCCTTGAGGGGACGCCCAAACACCTTAAACTCTGCGGTATGCCAGACACAGCCACCAAGAACAGGAGTAGCTGCTTGGCTTCACAGCATTAATCACAGGAACCAGACAAGAATAAACAGCGGTTGGGTGAGGGGGTGCCCCATGAACAAGGATAATAAATGGCTGTGATAACCTCTTCCACCAGTGAATTAAAGGCCTTAAAAGATACGAAAAAGTAGAGCAAAAGAATCGATTCAATCTTCTGTTACCTGTGTTGATGAAACAATGTGCAATTTGTATGAGACCTCTACTCAGAAACAAACCATCCCAGCCTGCCAGACACCATGCTTCTGGTTACAAGTCACCTTGATACTGCAGAAATCCCACTTCATTTTGGATGTTGTGATTGATCCATGACACTAGATTCACTGTAACCTTCAACAGAATGCCATCATTTATTCAGGGGGCAACTGAACAGGAACAAATCAGCAGGAGGGAGAATAAGTCTCCGACTCCTCTGCTCCTTTCTCTCCCGAGAAGGCCAAAGGCTGCCATCACAACACGTCCTGCTTCTCTCTATCACTGCACCAGTGGTTCCAGCTGAAGGTGAGATTGCGGATCGGAGTCTCCCGTGCAGCTTGTTCCTCAGAATACCAGAGAATTGCTCAAGTGCACAAATAAATCCCTACAGCCCCTGTGCCAAGGAAATGGTGAACACTTAGAAGACTGCTATGACTATGCGATGCTGAGACTATAGGCCAAGGAGAGGATATTTTATTGCTTTTCTCGTACCTATCCCAAGAACTCAAGAGGCCAGCACAGACTACCCACAGTAGGACATATATATATATATATATATATATATATATATATATTTCAACACATATAGATATATATTTTTTGATAATGATGGGGCTAAAGCTTTTAAGAAAATATAATCTTAATTGCTCTTTGCTTCTGAAGAGAAAATGCGAAGCAAAATTTCATCACTTGGATTTGACCATCAAGAGGGGAAGAATTTATTACCAGTGGTGTCTTCTAATCTGTGGCATGTTCTGTTGCTAGGAAATTTCTCTAAAATGAGATTTAGGGAGTCTCAAATGCTGTACTTCTGCCTGTATTTTTTTTTTCCCACTCCCTCCTCCTTCTCATTCCTAATGTTAGATATAGATCATAAATAAATGTCTCATTTTGCATTTCAATAAAATGTATTTATGTATTCAGATCTTTCATCAAATGTTAAAGCTTTAAATATTTTAAACACAAAGGGGAAAATCACATTGGTTTGGGGATTTGGGGGTGTTCAGGATTTTTTTAAGAGGAATTGCAAGTGGTGCAGGACAAAATCTAGGACAGCAATCAAGCATAATTCCCCTAATAATTATTATTAATATAAAAATTGGGGGAATATGGAGAGTTCTCCAGTATTTTTTTACCTAAAGGAGACAACCAGAATGAGATGCAAATCAGTGCTCTTATCTAATGAATAATGCAAATGAGCGTTCTGCATATAGCAAGTCAGTCTGCAGGAATTCTCTCTGCCTCACCTCACATTTCTTGTGGATTTAAGCACCGTGTGTCACAAGAAATTAGAGAAAGGAATTGCCAAGTAATGACAGAGCCTTGGAGCCCCAAGTCAGTGTAGACAGCAAGGACATTAAGATGCATGGTACAGCAAGGGAGGGAGCTGACATCTCATTAAAATTCCCCCTTCACCTAGTTAATGGGGTTGTATGACACCGTAATCTGTGATTATTTGTGTGGCTGTTACTTAAAAGAATCTGCGACAACACTTCTTTGGGAGGGTTCTGGAAAACTTTAAAAAGCCATTATCTTCCTAACCTCCAGTAGTGGGAAAAAAAAAACCCTAAAAGTATTTTACCTTCTCTTTTATACTTTTATATTAAAGTTCACCAACACTTAAGATTTTTCAGGAGCATGACAAAATCCACTTAAAACTGTGCACTTTACGCAACTTTCTTGCTACTTGAAAGGTACTCAATTCCGAAAATAACAATTGAAAACAGACCCTCATTTACTCAACATATAATCAATCGGTGTTAACCATGGGTGTGCTCACAGTTCCTTTTCAGTCATGGGTTATTTCACTTCAACATATTTTTGATTTAGAATTCACTGCCATTGTCTCTGGTTTTCTAAGAAAGCTGTCCTGAATACAGAGTTACTTTCCTTGTATAACATAACTACACAGCCTCATGTTTTCTGCTGAATCGTTTGTTCTGCTAGTCCTAGATTTTAATCAGTCTTAAAGAGTGTTTGACTAATCTTGCTCAAATGCAATACACTTTTTTTTCTTAATCAAAATATTTAGGAGAGCTTTAGGCACAAACAGCCACTTGGCAGGGGAAACCTGCAGCACAGTCCTTGGGCTAGTTCTACCTATCCTTAGGGTTACCTCCACATAGAGAAGTGGACCAAAATCGAGCAACTATGCTTGAATCTTTTTGATGAAAATTGTTTGACAGATGTTGTGAATCCCATGACTCCCAAAACAAGCAATACTGACCACACAATACCTTAGGTTGAGACGATGACCCCATATATCCATCATTATACTAAACAATCATTGAGTCAGTTCTGAACTTTAGTTTTATAGGTTTTCTTCTAAGTTTGAATTTTGGTGAAAATACCCAGATAACAAAGCTTGCTAAGAATTCTTATGTTAAACACACTTAACAAGACTCCAAGTTTTAAAATAATGTTTATAAAGTATCTTTAGAGTAGGGAATTTGTGACATTTATTTGAAAAGCCAGAGAACATTTTTATTTACTTCACAGGATTTCTATGGTACTGTTTATATACTATAAAATTATTTGTGAGACATAAAACTCATTTAGTAAGTCTTGATCAGAATTTTAATATCTGAAATAGAAAAGAAAATATAAAATTGGTTTGTATATACTATGGCATTTTGTGAATTTTTATTTCTGTTAAATGCATATTTATGTTTATATGTGTTTACTGAGTCTTAATGTAAAATGCATTACCGTTAATTTTAGATTTAAAAAAATGTGAAAGCTGTGCTTTAGGGCCCTTCATCAAATCATCTAACATTCATACTGACATTGAGAAAGAGCATAGAGAAGCAGACCAGCCTAATTATTATGCTTTCTAAGTCAAAGGGTTGATTGAGTCTCCCACACCAGTATAAAATACAAGCTTTGTAAAATTCCCAACCTTATAGAAATGCAAATACATTTTCATTTCTTAATGGGATCTTCAAAAAGAAGCAGGCACTTCATTGCATTTCCTATCTTGCTCCCAAGCATGGGTATTAATCCATGTTTATGTCTTTGGAAAGGAAAATATATGACACTGTCTGTATTGTAGCTGGTAAGAGTTAGAAAAACTTGAGGTAACTGTCCGGGCAAAGGTAAGGCTTCTGTGTGGATACTGCAGTCTCAAGGTGGAGCCTTGGTATTCTTGTGTATCAGACAGTCATCACCAGACATGCTATTTCCTAAAGCCAAACTAGGCCTATTCCCTCACAGTGGTTCTAGTCAGAAATTCTGTTAAAGAGAATCAAGATAAACAAGCAAGAAGTACATATAGAGAAATGGAGATAATTCAGGAAATATAAAAGGATATTAAAATAATCAAATTCATCCACTCAGAGATTCAAGAAAATTTTATATTTGTAAAACAATAACAGAATATTTTGAGAAAATAAAAATCAGAACAATGATTTATTATTGTCAAATTTTTTAAAGATCAATTGAAAATAAATGCCTCAAAAAATGTATAAGGCAGGGGCACCTGAGTGGCTCAGTGGTTGAGTGTCTGTCTTTGGCTCAGGTCATGACCCCCGGGGTCCTGGGATTGAATCCGCATCAGAATCTGGGCAAGAAGCCTGTTCCTCCCTCTGCCTGTGTCTCTGACTCTCTCTCTTGGTCTCTCATGAATAAATAAATAAAAATCTTTAAAAAAAGAAAGAAAAATGTCTTAAGGCAAAAAGATAAAATAATGGAACATATGTCTAAAAACTAAAAAAAGATTAAAAGACACATATAAAAGCAAGTCAGGTGGTTCAACTTCTAGGAAGAATGAGTGAAAAACAGGAAGAATTTATTAAAGAAATAATCGAGGAATCTTTCCCACAGAAGGATATGAGTCTTTGTATCCACCAAGTTCCCAGCATAATGGATGGATAAAATAACCATCTCAATACATAATTGTAATATTTCAGAACTCTAAGCATAAAAAGAAAGTTCTAAAACTTTAAAATGCAGTATATTATTGTTCCTACTCACTCTCCCTCTCCATGTGGCCCATCCTTCAGGGCCCTTTCCTCAAGCTCCTTCCTATGGGATGGGGAGTGGGATGCTAAAGGAAGACTGTTGGAGGGAGTGATTCCTGCTCCATTGGTGTCAGGCTTGGACATGTGACTGGCTTGAATGTGAGTGGAAATAACATAAGAAGGAACTTTAAGTGTCAACATTTAGTTCTATCATAATTCCTTTCTCTTGTCAAGAGTTGAGCTTTCTCTGGAAGTGACTTCTTCTTTAATGTAAATCCCATACTTAGAAGACAAATGAGGCCAAGACAGAGATATCACAGCTAACATGTGACAACCTACTGAGATTTGGGTATTGTATGTTATCATGGCCTAACTTAGTGCCACCAAATACAAGAGAGAAAAAATATGTGAAGAAAAGAAAAAAAAGTATCCCTTTCAGCAGCCCTGGGTCTAACTATGCCCTTAGAATTATAAACAAAAATATTTTTAACTTAGAGTTTTATGGTCAACCTATCAATCACAGTGAAGGTAGAAGAGGGAAAGTTTTAAACACACAATACACTTTTTATTTGCTAGTTATTTGAACCTATACTCTAGCAAAATGAAGATAAAACAAAAATTACAAAGATATGGAATTTAGGATACTGTGGGTCAATCTAGGAAAACAACGAAAAGAAGTGCTAAGCATGAGTCGGGCATGTAAGAGAGCAGCATGATAAATGTGAGGATATGGTGAAATATATATATAATGCAAGAAACAAAGCAAAAACTCACAAGATCTAATGTACAGTGTGTAACTATAGTTAGTAATACTGTGTTGTATATTCAGAAGTTGCTAATAAAATGGATCTCAAAGTTCTTATCACAAGAAATAAACAGACTCTTAAGAATAGAGAACTGACGGTTACCAGAAGGGGGGTTGGTGGGGGGATGGTTTTGCTTTCTGAGGTTTTGGTTACCCTCGGCCAACTGCAGTTTGGAAGCAGATGCCGTCTCCCTTCTGACATATCATCAGAAGGTCAACAGTAGCCTAATGCTATGTCACGATGTCTACGACATTCCCCTCACTTCATCTCATCACATAGGCATTTTATCATCTCTCATGATCACAAGAATGAAGGTAAGTACAGTAAAATAAGATATTTTGAGAGAGAAAAAACACATTCACATAACTTTTATTATGGTATATTGTTGTAATTGTTCTATTTTATTTGAATTATTGTTAATCTCTTACTGTTACTAATTTATAAATTTAACTTTATCATAGCTACATATGTTTAGGAAAAACCATTGGGTTCAGTGCTATCTATGGTTTTAGGTATCCACTGGAGGTCTTGGAACATATCCCCCCACAGATAAGGAGGGACTCCAGTATCTCCCGTATCAAATAAGTTGCTGACTCCAGTTAATGGGGAAAGAGAGTATCCACAGGGAATGGGCAACCATTTGACTTCCCCTAAATCAATCTCCCCTACCATCATGCTACTCTATAAGCCATTAGTTTCTTTGCATCAAGGCTTTATTTTAGAATCAAAAGCTGCAGCTTTCTAATGCCACAGAAAGTTCTTTGAGGGTAGGAACCTTGTCTTCCTCAACTTCCTTTCTCTCTCAATGCCTGGCCTTAAAAATAGAGGGTCCTCAATAAGTAGCTATTGATTTGTCCTGAATTGCTGAATTTAATTTCAAACTGCCCCCAGCAAGAATCTGTACTTGTCAACACTAAAATTACTTATGATCCTATGCAGAACATAACCAACTGACAAAGTTATGAATCTTTCCCAACTGGCCTTAGAACTTCTTGTGGTTCTCACCATGCCTATTGTAAATGAGTTTGGAATTTGCATGCCAAGTTGAAATATGGTGCCCTAGAGAATTTCTATGATTGATCTCATTCAAGCAAATTTACTCAATGTCCCCCAGTACCTCACTATAATTAGAGACTGGTGTTTTGTTTCAAATTACGTAATAGTTTTTCATAGAAGACATCTGTCTTGTAACTTGGCTAACTCTCTTAGGACAAAAAAACACAACAAACAGAAAGGAAAAGGAAAAACAATACATCAGTGACATTAATTATACCAGTATGTTTTCTAGTGCTTTGAAAGGGGGACTCTGAGCATTGATTGCCATTGAAATGAGACCTAAAGGATATATTATAGTTCTGAAAACCCCACTTAATGTTCTTAGGGCTCTAAGAAATCTAGTAATATCCTGATGGCTACCTAGGGTAACAATCAATTTCTCCTATTAAGTTGCCCAAGGCAGTAGCTGGGTATGTGCTAGTGCCAGGATCCCTTGGCAGATTGCTGAATTCTATAATGCCTTTTGCTTTCCAACACAAACTGAGCAGGATATAACATATCAGTATGTAAAGATCCTTCAAAAAACCCAGGATGGACTCAAAAAGAAACCTTATATTCTGCTTACAGTATTGCTATACTTCATTCATCCCAATAAACTGCTTCTTCTTGAGTTTAGAGTTTTTAATGAAGCATCCTAGAACTACTGCCGGACAAGTAACAGTTTAGTTACAAAATTCAGAAAGCACTAGCTGAATTGAAAGTTAGTATTATAAATGCTCTTGATTACTTAATGGTATTCCAGCATTCATGCATTCATCAACCATACATTAATCAAGGAAATAAATAAACTATTTATATTGCAACAACATAGGTCATCATTTTGAAGTTCATTCATTCACTCATTCAAGCAACCGCTATTTATTATCTGTTATGTATCAGGGATGGTACTAAATTCCATAAATATGGCTGAATTATCCTTGCCCTTGAAAAATGTATAGGCTAATATTTCATTCTCGACTGAATTTGTATTAAAACTACTTGAGCAATCAAACAATCCGTGAACTTCACCTCCAAAGGCAGGTCCCAAACACTGGCATTTCTTTCTTTAAAATATTGTTTTAATATGTTTAATATATTTTTCAATATATATATTTTTTCAAGTGCTTTTTATTTTGTGAAAGTATCATCTGCTTTTTATTTTGTGAAAGTATCATCTATGAAACTTAGTCACTTCAAGGGAAATAGGCTTAAATTTACTTCCATTTCACCTATACTGTACAAGTTTCTAATTAACAAAAATATTAGGGGATCCCTGGGTGGCGCAGCGGTTTGGCGCCTGCCTTTGGCCCAGGGCGCGATCCTGGAGACCCGGGATCGAATCCCACATCAGGCTCCCGGTGCATGGAGCCTGCTTCTCCCTCCGCCTGTGTCTCTGCCTCTCTCTCTTCTCTCTCTGTGACTATCATAAATAAAAAAAAAATAGAAATATTAAATACAAAATTAAAAATAAAAGAAGCTTGTTGCAAAACAGAATATCCAAATTCATTTAAATGATTGATTTTTAGTATTTACATTTTTCAAAAATATCTGCAAAGCAGCAGAATATAATGGTTAAGAAAACAGTGTTTGGAATCATATATTTGGCTTTGAGTCACAGTTAGCCATTAATTTTTGGCAGTGAAAATCCAAGCTAGTTTAATAACTTCTGTAGGATTCAAACATTGGCATTTCTTAAAAACACCCCTGCAGAGAGTGAGGTCCTTGCTCTAATAGGTGACTACATAAACAAATAGGAGATCACAGTATAGTGTAGTAAGTGCTATCACAGCATAGATAGGATGTTTTGGGAACACTTTGGAAGGCCATAAAAATCAGCCAAGGACAGGAGCAAGGGGGTGGTCAAGGAAAGCTTTAGCAATAAAAATAGACTATAGCTCACTATGGCATCTACAGCAAAACAAAAATCCTTCTAAGAAAGGTCAGAAAAAGAAGGAGAGAGATGAAAAAGCAAAGAATTAAGAAAATAAGCAAGAAGACATATATTTTAGTACAAAAAACTAAAGGCAAACATCCAACGAAATTGCTGGATTCCACAGTAGAAATTCAGGGAATTCAGCTCAAACAGCAGCAGTGTGTCCCTGGACAAGTTACTGAACTTCTTTGATCCTTTTATTCATTTATAAGTTGAGGAAAGTGATAGGCACCTTACAGAGTTATTATAAAGAACAGAAAATGTAGCATGAAACACTCAATAAATGCCATCATTAAATAGATAGAGATGATTCAAATATAGATCTATATATTATTGTAGTGATTGCATTAAAATTACTGTTTGTTTAGAAGACTGAAATCTCAAGATCAAACAAAAACAATCCTACATCCTTCTGCAGTGAGATATGGTACATACTACTTTTTATGTCACATTAATCCTGAACAGGACTCAATTTTCCTCCCCTAACAGTAGTATTGACTAATGTAATACACTGATTCATCAAGATCAGAAAATTCTGAAGGAATTAAAATGGGATTTAATTTCTACAGAAATGGAATTCTAAAACTCAAATCTCTCTTCCAGGACTAAGAATAAACAATCTGAAAATGAAGTCTTTTGATGCTTAAGATTTGCTTATCTATCTTAGAATGGTGGGCAAGAATAAAGGCTATGATTGTTTTCCATTTTATCTCATTGCTCTAAATAAACTTAAACACCTCATACTACTTTCACTAGGTAGGTATGGTCTTCCTTAACATCCAGAGAGCTATAAAACCTTTACTCCCAAGGTAGCAGGTGTGCAGAAGTATTATTGAAAGATGTGGGTTTCAGGAAAAGCAGTGTTGCAGGTCATATTTTGTTGTCAAAGAAACATTGACTCAAACAAACAAACAAGCAAAGAAAAACAAATAAACAGAAGTATAGGATATTTAATTTACCTATTACTGAAAAAGAGAAACACCAATCCCTTTCAACCAGGGCTTGGAAATTAGTATTTCTAAAGAATCCCAAGTCTTTCTGTATTCTAGACTATACTGTATCCAATTCTAGAAAAATAAAATAAAAGAGCATAGGGGGGTAAAGGAACAAAATAGAAAATGAAAAAGACTCTTAGTATAGTGAATTTGAGGAGATTTTTTAAGGTGCACTGGAAAAAAAGCATCCTGGCTGGATATATCTCAGTAAATCTTTGAAGCATTGCTACTTTTATTCTTTGATAAATATCATATAGTGGCTTAGAAGTGAAGTATAATTTCAATTCCTACTACAGAGCCATTATGATGTTCTTGTGGACCAGTTAATTTATTACTGAGCTCTCCTATACCAATTTCATACCAATCTGGAAACAGGAAAGTCTTCTCTACTGAATGAGTGATTTCTCTAGAAAGTCAGCTGTTCTCAAAAGTCAAGTTCATAGCATAAAGATTGAAGAAAGATAATACCAAGTTCTCTGGCTTAAGAGTTTTCAAGAAAAATTACTTTCACATACCATAAATATTCTATCAAGGACCTATTGCTTTTTAAAATGCTAGTTTTTTTGTTTGTTTGTGGGTTCTTTTGTTTTGTTTTTTGGGGTTTTTGGTTTGTTTTTAAGCATCAACTAGTGAATTTATGTTTATGAGATCCCCAGTGAGAGGATATGGAAAAAGCAGTCTATAATTTAAGGCAAACCCTTAATCAAATTGATTTTACAAAAATTCCATTTCCTCTTAAGACAAGTGTTAAAAGCAAAGCCAATGGTTGTCACATTCCAAGAATGGCTGAACCAAATGCCTGGTCACTTTTCTTTCCTAGTGACAGTATAGTCAAAACAATTTTAAGTCTTGGATTCTGGAATTTTGACTTCATTAATTATGCCAGAGCATACAACTTAAACATAAAAGTTTAAACCAGACTGCCAAGATTTTTGCTAATTGTGTGGCTTTCGGCAATAACATAACTTCTCTCTGCTTCACCCTCCTCATTTGAAAAATGGAGCTAACATATTACCTAATTATTGGAGCTGTTATGAGTTAGCACATTAAAAGTTCTTACAATAGTGCCTCAAAAACAGTCATCATTCATTATAAGTTAGCTTTTAATATATTACTGCAAAGTCTCCAAGAATTCTCTTGGAAGAATATAGGTTTTGGAATTAGGGATGAATCCCACCTCAGTCTGTACTAGCTTTGTGATGACACACAAAGCTATTTGACTTCTTGGAGTCTCAGTGTTCTCAAGATGCAAATAAGGAAAATAATACCTACCACATAATTGTCTGAGAATTAAACAAGCAAAATTCTTGCTGAGCAGTCACATGGCTATCTAAAGAACATATAACCACTAAAGCAAATAAACAGCATGTATACTAGATTGTCAAGTTGGTAAAGGAAGGAAAGCAAGAGACTGAAGAATAAGTTAAAATCTGGTTCTAAAGAGTCCTGGGTCTCTCATTCACCATTTCCCCTCCCTTATCCACTTCCCCAGAAAAATCCAGGCTGTTAATAAAAGTATTTCTATGTCCCTATGTGAATGTGAGACTAGAAAATCAGTGATGAGTATAGTCAGCCTTGGGCAACCATACTGACTTGGACAAGGTTAATCACTGTCACGTTAGAGTCTCTGGAAATACTGTAGTCTTCAGAGGGCGGGTGGTCACTTTTGTCTATCAGGGGCAGGGTAATGGAGTTTAAAGTGATAGATGCAGCAGGTGTGTAGTGACTAACGCTGAGCACTACGGCAGTCGCAGAGTCCCACAGAAGCTTGGCAAAGAACAGCCAGAGAACAGCCCTGCTAGGGCACACAATGGCAGACCAAAGCAAGGTACAGAGACTCAAAACCAACCCAGCGTCTTTGAGGCAGCCAGATACCTTGAGGGAAGAAAAAACTTAATCCCAAATCTTAAACCTCCTTTTAAGGCCTTCTGCCAATGATTTTGAGAAGACTGTGAAAGCCCAGAAGGGAAGAGAAAGAGGTGTTTGCCACAAGATAGAAGGAATCTAAGTCCAAAACTCTGAGCTGGTACAGAACGGATAGAGAAAATTAGGAAGTGGTGTAGTTAAACATGTACATAATGAGAAAAAAAATTTAAATATTTGCTGAGCATTTTCAAACATCAATAACTCAGCCATTTATATTTTTAAATATTAAAAAGGGCACAGAGTATGGTATTGATTTGAAAATACAGAAATGTCATGCTAAAAAATGTATCTGGTTTTAAACTGACAAAATAAGACCAGTCAATCTGACTTTATTCACATACTAAAGGCTACATTTCAACATAATGAAATTTTGTCTTATTAAAATGTGGGTGAAGACACTCAATATTTGTATGATGCAACAAGTAATAATGGTCCCATTATTAATTATCTATTCTTATTAAAAAGTTCCAAGAAAAAAGAAATAGGAATTAAGAGCCTAGGTATATTTCATAATGTGAAAAACAGTTGCTTATTATTTTATTTTGGGGTCAGCAAAGGTTACTTGATAAATTATAATTTGTTTTCTAAACCTGACATATAATTGCTGTTTTTAAAACAAAACATAAATAATAGCAAATGGTACATCCAATTAATTCATTTCCAACTGGTTTTGATTTTCAGCATCAATAATTATGTTCAGTTTGTATCTGGTTATTAACCTTAATGATACTCTATCTGCCATTTAAGTAATTACTTTTTTACCAACATCATCAGTAACAATAATTTTTGCTTGTAATTAGTTGATTTGTCATTCATTAAGGCTGCTAAATTATCCTATTAAATTATCATAGAAGATGATCATAAAGATAAATATAATGTTGCATGGGTACTGAAATTTGTCATTAACATGAATTTTTGAATTATGACATAGACATGGCCCCCAAAAGAGAGAGTGCCCAAAAAAGAGAAATGATTTATTTATATTCTCTAGGCTCCAATATCCCTTTAACATACTTTTTTTTATATTTTAGAGTATATTTTAACCTAAGAAATCTAAATAGCTAAATGCTTTGGAAACAGTTTTCTTAAAAAGCAAATGTAATAGTCTTTTTGAAGTGTCAACTCACTAAGCTACAGTCACCAGTTATTCAAACATTAATTTAGATGTTGCTAATGGAGGTATTTTATAGATGTGATCAAAGTCCACCATCAGTTGACTTTTAAGTAAGGGAATTATTCTAGATAGTCTGGATGGGCCTAATTCAGTCAGCAGAAAGGCTATAAGACCAGAGGCAAAGCTTTCTTGAAGAAGTTGTGTCTATGGAAAGTAACTTCAGAACATGCCTGAGAGTTCAAGTCTGCCCTTTCTGACAGTCTGCCTTATAATTCCGACTTGCTTAGCCAGCCTCTATAATCACATAGACCAATTCTTTGTAATACTTTTCTTAATATATATCTACTACTAGTTCTGCTTCTCCGGTTGGACTTTGATACAACAGGCTATTATAAAGTGGCTTGGGTGTTGTATCAGAAAGAAGAGAGAGTAAAAAGTACTCCTTGACCTAAAATGGACAGCTCACCATTTAAAATTTTATTAGATAGTAATTCACTTCTTTATGTGATCCTATAAAAATGTAGATATTTATAGAAGAGGTAGCAGCATAAACTATTTCTATTAAGACCTTATCCCTTAGAGGTTCCCAATTCTCACTTTAGGCACTAAGAGGGTGAATCTTATGAAGGATGGTCGTAAGGACCAGGCAAAAGAATAAGCAGCAATTGGAACTGTTCCTACCCCCAGTTAGTTTGCCCAAGGGCCAATCCTGTCAGAACTAGTATTGTTCCATTCAAATTATCATAGATTCCTGCTCAGTTATAAACTTGCCTTCTTCCAGGAAGGAAAGACCTTACAGAAATGTACACCCCTTAAGATTCCATTATTATAAAGACAATCTCACCACATTTCAAGAAACTCTGGAAAAAAATCTGGAAAAAATACAAATACATGGAGACTAAATAACATGCTACTAAACAATGAATGTATCAACCAAGAAATCAAAAAAGAAATAAAACAATTCATGGAGGATCAGTCCTCACCAAGGCTGAGGCCCTGCCTCCTATAAAAACTGAGCCCCGTTTCTTTTTATTTTATTTCATTTATGGGGTTGCATAGACTGAAGTTTTGTGAGTTAGGTTAAACTCGGACCACCTCAAAGAGGATCCATTTCTTTATTTACTTTTCTTCCAAAATGGCAGCCTCCATTGGCACACAAGTATTAGATCTGTACTAGGCAATGCTGAGAGAGAACAAGCATTTCATCACCTACAGTTGCAGAATTTATGTTGTCAGGGGGATAAGACATGGCTTCAGAGAAAATAAAAAGTAAAGGATACTGCAGAAATTCAAACCTTAGTGAAAAAAGCCAAAAGAGACCTTGGAATAGTTCATTGACAGGTCCACATTGGCAACTGTATTTGACTGACCAATTTATCATTGAGAATCAAGAGAAGCCCAGCACCTAAGGAGCTGGGACCAGCCACCACTGCAACTGTGGACCATCCTCAGCACTCATTATGCTCTGGACTTGAGGACTCCCAACAAACCACAACTGGCCTCTTACATCACCATTGTGTGATGTAAGATGTACTCAAGATGTATTAGAATAGCCTCTTTCTCTGCCTACCCTGTAGGAGCTGATAAATTGAGTCAGGTTTCTATGTTTCTGCAGCCTTAGTGAAAAATGATGGCTCTCTTTTCCTGGTTCAAGTGTTAGAATGAAGAGCTGGGGCTCACTCAGAATAATGCTGTGTATTATACTTTCTCTCCAACCTACCCCTCTTTTGTATCTCATCACCACTTATATAGAGCACCTCCACACTTTGTTTCCTCATTGACAATAAACAGAACTGTCTCCCCACCGAAAAAAAAAAAAATACATGGAGACAAATTAAAATGAAAACACAATGGTCCAAAATCTTTGGGACACAGCAAAGGCTGTTCTAAGAGGTAATATTACAGCATTACAGGCCTTTCTCAAGAAGCAAGAAAAATTTCAAACAACATAACCTTACACCTAAAGGAGCTAGAAAAAGAACAAACAAAATCCAGAACTAGTAGAAGGAGGGAAATAATAAAGATTATAGCAGAAACAAATGAAATAGAAACTATAAAAACAATGAAAACAGAATCTGGTTCTTTGAAAAGATAAACAAAATTGATAAACTTTTAGCCACACTCATCAAAAGGAGAAGGAGGGAAGGAGGGAGGGAGAGAGAGAAAGAAATCAAATAAAATCAGAAACGGAAGAGGAAAAAATAGCTGATATCACAGAAATACAAAGGATAATAAAATATTATGAAAAATTGTATGTCAACAAATTGGACAATTTAGAGGAAATGGATAAATGCCTAGAAATATATAATCTTCCAAAACTGAACAGGAGGAAATAGAACAGACTGATCACTGCAATGAGACTGAGTCTATAATAATAATAATAATAAAACTCCCAACAAATAAAAGTGTAAGACCAGGTGGCTTCATAGGTGCACTGTCCTAGCATTTAAAGACTTAATACCTACTTTTCTCAAACTATTGAAAAAATAGAAGAGGAAGGAAAACCTCAGAATTTGTTCTATGAAGCCAGCATTACTTTGATACTAAAACCAAATAAAGACACTGCAATAAAAGAAAAATAGAGAACAATATTGCTGATGAACACAGGGGCAAATATCCTGAACAAAATATTAGCAAGCCAAATCCAACAATACATTAAAAAAATCATTCACCACAATCGAGTGGGATTCATTCCAGGGATATAGCATGGTTCAATACTTTCAAATCAATGCGTTACATGACATTAATAAGAGAAAGGAGAAAAACCATATGATCATTTTAACAGATGCAGAAAAAGCATTTGATAAAACACAACATCTATTCACGATAAACATTTGCAATAGAGTAGGTTTACAGGGAACATATCTCAACATAATAAAGGCCATATATATAAAGCCCACAGCTAATATATTGAATGGTGAAAGACTGAGAGATTTTCCTCTAAAATTAGGAACAAGACAAGTCTACTTTGGCCACTTTTATTCAACACTGTACTGGAAGTCCTAACCACAGCAATCAGATAGGAAAAAAAAAGTTAAAGACATCCAAATTGGCAAAAAAAAAAAAAAAAAAAAGGAATAAAATTTTCACTATTTGCAGATGACATGATACTCTATATAAAAAACCCAAAAGACTCCACTGAAAAGAACTGATAAGTGAAATCAGTAAAGTTGCAAGATGCAAAATTAATGTAGAGAAATCTGTTGCATTTTCATACACCAATACCGAAGAAGCAGAAAGAGAAATTAAGAAAACATCCCACTTACAGTAACACCAAAGAATCCTAGGAAGAAACTTAACCAAAAATGTGAAAAAGAACTATATTCTGAAAACTATGAAACACTGATGAAATAAACTATAGATGACACAAACAAATGCAAATATATTTCATGCTCATGGATTGGGAGAATAAATATTATTAAAACATCCATACTACACAAAGCAATCTACAGATTTAATGTAATCTCGATCAAAATTCAACATTTTTCATAGAACCAGAACAAATAATCCTAAAATTTATATGGAACCACAAAGAACCATGAATAGCCAAAGCAATTTTGGGAAAGAACAAAGCTGGAATTATCACAGTTCAAGATTTCAACAGACACTACAAATCTGTAGTAAACACAACAGTATGGTAATGGTACAAAAATCACACATTTTTGACACATAGATCAATGGAACAGAATAGAGAGTCCAGAAAAAAACCTGTCTTACGGTAAGTTAATCTATAAGAAAGGAAGCAAAAGTATACAATGGAGAAAAGACAGCGTCAAATGTTACTGGGAATACTGGACAGTTGCATGCAAAGGAATGAAATTAGACATATTTTCTCATACCATATGCAAAAATAAACTCACAACAGATTAAAGATGTAAATGTGAGACCTGAGACCATAAAACTTAGGAAAAATTGGGTAGTGTTTCTTTGACATTGTCCATAGAAACATTTTCTAGGTATGTCTCCTTAGGCAAGGGAAACAAAAGCAAATTTAAACTACTGGGACTACACTAAAATAAAAGCTTTTGCACAGCAAAGGAAACTATCAACAAAACAAAAAGACAACCTACTGAATTGGGAAATATATTTGCAAATGATACATCTGATAAGGGGTTAATATCCAAAATGCATAAAGAACCTACACAATTCAACACAGACATACACAAATTCCAATTTAAAATGGGCAGAGACTTGAATAGACATTTTTCCAAAGACATACAGATGGCCAATAGCCACATGAAAAGATGTTCAACATCACTAATCATCAGGAAAATGCAAATTAAAACCACAATGACAAATCACTTTACGTCTGTCAGAATGGCTAAAATAAAAAAACAGCACAAGAAACAAGTATTGGTGAGGATGTGTAGAAAAAGGAACCCTCAAGCATTATTGGTGGGAATGCAAATTAGCATAGCCAATGTGAAAACCAGTTTGGAAGTTCCTCAAAAAATTAAAAATAGAACTATTATATAATCCAATAATTCTACTACTGGGTATTTAGCCAACCCCCCAAAAAACAGCCCAAAAAACAATGAGGACACTAATTCAAAAAGATATATGGTCTCCTATGTTTATTGCAGCATTATTTACAATAGCTTTTTTAATTTACAATAAAAAATTTACAATATGAAAGTAACCAGGGCATCTACTGATAGATGAATAAAGATGTGGTGTGTATAAAAAAGTGGTATATATGTGTGTGTGTGTGTGTGTGTGTGTGTATATGGAATATTATATATATATATATTATGGAATATTATTCAGCCATAATAAAGAATGAAATCTTCCATTTACAAAACATGGATGGACTTATAGGGTATAATGCTGAGACATGTTAGACAAAGATAAATACCATATGATTTCACACACTGTGGAAATTAAAAAACCACAAAAGGAAAAAAAATAAACAAAAGCCAGACTCAAACACAGAAGACAAACTGTGGTTGCTAGAGGGCAGGTGGGTGGGAGATGGGTAAAATAGATATAAGGGATTAAAAGTACACTTATCTTGATATATATTGAGAAATATATAGACTTGTTGAATAATATTGTACACCTGAAACTAATATGACAATGTACATGAATTATACTTTAATTAAAAGCTCTAAAATACTCTATGAAATCTACCCAACTCAAGAAAACAGAGTTGATACATAAACTACGGGGTCAAAGAATACACGTCTATATCAAATTCTTTGAAATGGTTAATTTTATTTTTGCTATACCAATAAATGTGGGTATGGGTTTGGAAGGAAGAAAGGTCTGCCTGAATATATGGAGGACCTCATGATGGTTTTGGCAAGTTTGAGCTAGCAAAAACATGATGCATCTTTAAAATTAGTTCATTTGGTTAATTTTGTATTTAAGATATTTCTAACGATTTTGTTGCTGGTCGTTTCTACAATCAGCCCTCCTATGGTTGAGAGACTGACAGACCTGTACCAAGATTGGAGGATTCAGGGAGACAGTACAGAGAGCAAAGATATTGCTATAAATATGGGGGGGGGGGAGGATTATATAATGTGCTTATTCTTATATTCATCCAGGCTGAAATTCAAAAGAGAATGATTTTAAAATAGGTTTACTACTGAGTTTATTTTTTGACCCTGGCAGATGTCACCTCAATGTCGTTCCACTTCTATTTTCCTCAAGGGAGCAAAGCTGCTCATGAGCAGGTGAAGGCGGAAGCAGGTGGTCAAGTTAAAGTAAAGATACTGCACGTTTCTATAGAGAGAGAAACATTTAATGCTGTCCAGAATATTAACGAGGAATATGATTTGCATTTATCTCCCAAACATAGAGATTGGATGTATCTCCCGAACATCTATTTTCTAGATTAGTAACTACTAAACTATAAACATGAATTTAGAGCTTCCTAAAATTATTTATATTAGAATCTAGTATTGAGGCCTTTTGACATTATTCTAAAAGGGAAGTGAGAACTTTACCCATAATTTCCGATGATAACTGTGGACTTCCATTCAAGAAAAGAAGGAAAGAAAATTCAGCAGAAGCAATGTTCGAGAACTGCTTTCCTCATTTCAGACTACAACTATATGCATAATCTTCTATTTTCACAGTAAAGCTCCCATTAGTTATACTGTGAAATTGCAGGCTACCCTTTCTCCAGAGATCTCAAAGTTCTTTTCTGGTATCAATTTGTCAATAGCCCAATGCCTCTGATCCTACGGAGCCCAGAGGAATCTGTTCCAGCATTATTTCTGTGAAAGCCTTTCATAGGCTTTATGACAACCCAAGCTAAGGAGCATCAATAATGACTGCAAAGTTCTATCGCCAAGTGCTTACTTAACTAACAAAAGATATTTCCATTAAAAGAAAAAGTATGGCTTTGAAAAACTCTGATGAAAACTGAAGGGCAAAATATTTACATCCTTCCTAAATCTACTCAAGCTTTCAATCAAAGATTAAATTTACACGTTACATACTTATACAACGCCTGGTAAAGAAAGCTCAATAAAAATTACTATTAACTTTACAAATCTGTGATAACTCAACAGTGATTATTTATTAGTTATTGTGACTTAGAGCAAGTCATTCACCTCTTCAAATCTCAGCTTTCGCATTTACAAAATGGGGCTTTCCCACCTGGATATGAGCATTAACATTACTCAAGAGGCATGAGACCATTTTTAAGTTATTTTTCATACAAATATAAATTTTGAGTATGATTAACCTGGGACTTGAACTTCAGACACTTTAGGAATTTAACACTGATTATAATCAATTATATGTAATAATACTGTATTTTGCAAATGTTAGATAAACTGGGAAAAATGTAACACTGATCTATCCATTTACAGATAGATTCCTTCAGAATAAAGTTCTTCTCGGCGATCATGCATAAATTCATGTCACTTTAAGGATGGCTGTAGGCAGACTCATGAAGTTATGAAGATTTGTTCTGGAACATTCTGAAGCAAATTTTAAAAAGGCATTTAAGCAGTTTTATGAATGTCTCTAACTGGAAAACAATGGTAAAACCAATAGCCCAGTGTGCCAGTGAACACGTCATAGAGTCTTAAATGAGTACTTGAGGAGAAGAAGGAACACTGAGGTTTGGGCTAGGATTACAGAAGACCCTCTCTATCTCAGAGCTGATGGACATAAGCAAGGTTAAGTTGCTTGTATTTGAATTCTATGTTCACTGTGATCTTTCTGACTCTTCCTACATCTGAATAAGGACACAAACCCAGGATACTTAATGACAGTATCCATGCCTTTGATATGTAATCATCTATTGTTATGTATTTTTTAAAGATTTTATTTATTTATTTATTTGTGAGAAACATGGGGGGGGGAGAGAGAGAGAGAGAGAGAGAGAGAGGCAGAGACACAGGCAGGGGGAGAAGCAGGCTCCATGCAGAGAGCCCGATGTGGGACTCGATCCCAGGTCTCCAGGATCAGGCCCTGGGCTGAAGGAGGCGCTAAACCGCTGAGCCACCCAGGCTGCCGTACTGTGTATTATTATAGATCTCAAATATGTAAGTCTCATCTCTCCAGCAAAGGTTTTGGTAGACAAAGGCTTGAGTCCAACCAACGGTCTGGTACGTATTAATAGTGACTTTTTCTTATATTGTATTTTACGGGTTTCAAAATTAATTATGTCAATCTTCATGCTAAAAAAACAGGCTAAATAACCTGGATCTCTGAAGGCTTAAATAGGTAACCTGTCCAAAATTACTTGGTTAGGCTTCAATAAATATTTATTGAATTGAATCTCTGCATCATCTGTTAAGTACCTATGATTTGTGATCACTGAGCTTGCAAATAACATAATAAGAGTTATAGTGCCTTGTATAGCACTTTCCCCTATTTTATATAGTACTTTGCATGTTATAAAGTGCCTTCACCTACATAATTGTGCTTAATGATTGATATCTTAGAGAGTGGGAGAATAAGCCAAGTGTAAGAAATGATGTTACAGTATTATGTCCTGAGAAATGTAAGGACAGCTGAGCAGGATTTAGATTAATTCATGGGTGATACAGTCATAACATTTGTTACTGTTGAGACAGATCCACAAAGGAAATTACTGAAAAGGAAAGCTAAAGACAAGGCTTTGCTTGTCTCCTTAGGCTGTGATGCTCTTCTCTTCTTCCTTCTCAGAGCAGTTTACTCTTCCTTCATAGCTCCGCTCAAAGGCCATCTCCTCTAGGAAGTTACCACTGAGCCCTCTGAGTTTGGAATGAATTGCTTCCCTCTGTGTTCCCACAGCTCTTTATATGTAGCTCTTGTACAGCACTTATTTTCCTCTTCTTTGGAAATAACTGTTTATTTTATAAACAGTTATTTGCTTCTTGAAGGCAGAGGCTAGCTTGTCGTCATTAGCTCCCATTTTTGCCCACCACAGGGCAGTACTGAATGAACTGGAGGGAATGCCACTATTTAAAATACTAAATATTCCTACAAAATATCCCCCAAGGGTCATCTCCTGCCAGATTCTGCATGAGGCTACTTTGATATCATAAATATAATAGCAAGGACAGTAGAAAGACGAGTCAACATGGTAGAAAAGATGATTGAGGGACAAAAAAACAATGGACAGAGCAGAGATTTAGGAAAGCACGCTGTTAGAAAGAGGCTTCACTCCATGGTTATGTATTAAGGGCACCCTACGTATCAGGCACTAAACTGATTGCTGGGGATATAAAAGAAAACAAGGCTCTGTCCCTGTTCTTCAAGAAGTTTCTGATCCACTGTGGAAGACAGTCAAGTGACCAATAATTACAAAATAAAGTGCTAAATGCATCATTAAAGAAAACTGCCTACTACCACGTGGCAGTTCCAAGTCTAAAAAATCTTGTGTTTAAACTGTACTAAAAATACGAGGAAATGAGGCCGAGGTTAAATTTCTAGTCTTGCGATGATGATGTCATTTTACTGTAGGAGTTTCAATGATAAAGTTCTATGCTTATTAGGCCTAAGAATATATAAGCTAAACGTATAACATCATTGAGCAAATCCAACACTTGACAACATCCAGACTTTCTTGAAGAAGAATCAGTTTTAGTTTCCTATCACCCCCAGCATTATGATTACATGCCCTCACAGGGACTTTAATTCATCACAGTAGTAATTATTGGTAACCTGGGCTCATGCGTCTCTTCCTCCCTTTGTTCATGAGCTTCACAGGGTTGGGAAAAGGTGTCTGTCTTGCTCATCTTTACAACCCTAGCTCAGTACCTTGTGCATAACTGATGCTCAATAAGTATTTGATAAATTGGGTAAATTACTAACACTTGTTACTTCTGTCACCCAATACCATAAAATAAAGTTTCCCTATGGCTTGCAACAGCTTATTCCGCAATGTGTGGTGTTCATTCCAAAATGCAGTGTGAGATCAAACAAACAAACAAGATCAGATTATAACTGTGAAATGAGCATAACGCCCAAAACTAGCAAACACAGCTGGACAGGTTGTGCCCGTCACAGAGAAGCCATGCCAAGTAGTAGACAGCGGCTAACATCTAACCTATTTTCTCCCTTTTAAGCCATGGTGCAAGGATGAATTCCTTGGAAACAGGACCTCTTCCTAATTCGCAGTCCATAGCTTTGGTAACACAACTTGCTGGTTGCCCTAATTTAACACACTGTATCCAAGGACCATGTGTACTAAAATATGATGGGAGCAAGTACAAATTACAGATCTAGCTTTCACTTAATAATGTTATTTTTAATAGACGTATAATTGACATATAACCTTATATTAATTTCAGGTGTGCAACATAATAAATCGATATTTATATATCCTGCAAAAGGATCACCACAATAAGTCTAGTTAACATCTGTCACTGTACATAGTTACAGAACTTTTTTTCTTGTGGTGAGAACTTTTAAGATCTACTCTCTTAGCAAATTTCATGCATGTGATACAGTATTATTCATTATAGTTGCCATGCAACTAACTATATTTATAATATAAATATACATTATAATGTATATTTATGTATATAGTTTTATGTACCGTTGACCCCCTTCATCCATTTTACCCTTCCCCCATTCCTAGTCTCTGGCAATCTATTCTCTATTTCTACAGACTTTTTTTTTCCATTTTCTTTCTCTTTTAGATTCTCCATGTGAGAAAGATCATACGATATTTGTCTTTCTCTGCTTCACTCATTTTATTAGTATAAGATCGCTAAGGTTTATCTATGTTGTCACAAATCACAAGATTCATTCTTCTTTATGGCTGGAAAACATTCCATTATATATCTCACATTTATCTACCCAGTGTTAGATATTTACGTTGCTTCCATATCTTGGCTACTGTAAATAAGGCTGCAATTAATAATGTTTCATTTTGTTGATCAGGACTGGGTTGGAGGTAGAGATCTGCTGGTGGCTTTTGAGGAAGGGGATAATGCGGATAATACAGCAACCACAAAATTGATTTGGGATCCAGCATTTTCATTTCCCATACTTCATTTCTCTCTTTTGTTTCAAAACATCCATAAGAGACAACACATTGTGCCCATTCTAGTAGCTGATTAATAAAATGAGCTTTCAAAGGGACCTGGGATGCTCAATAAGTTGGGCATCTGACTCTTGGTTTTGGCTCAGGTCATGATCTAAGGGTTGTGAGATCAAGCCCCGTGTCAGGTTCTGCGCTGGGCTTGGAGCCTGCTCAAGATTCTTTCTCTTCCTCTCCCTCTGCCCTTCCTCCTGTTCACGCATGCTATCTTTCTCTCTAAAAAAATAAATAAAATAAAATAAAATTTTATTTTCATATAGTTATTTATTTTATTGACATTTTCTTTTTGTTTTTAGACAGTCATGTTGTCATTAGACTTGTTTAGTGCATTTGTTAAAACACTGATCCATTATAATCTCAATGCAAATGCCACGGCATCCATGAATGATTATTTTAATACTGTGTTATTTAGAATACATATCATTTATTTTAAAACCATAGTTGTGAAATTATTTTGATTTTAAATACCTGGCTTAGAGCCAGAACCTCATAAACAGTTAGTTATTAGATACCATTAGTAACATCAGGAAAGACCAGACAGTTCACAGAAATGGGAACTAAAAGGAAAACATTCAGAAGATCCCTTCAAAGTAGAAAATGAGAATCATAATGTCTTTAACTTTTTTATCAACAGAAATGATAATCACAATGATAAAGATGATTAATATCTTGAGATATCCTATGTGCCAGGCACTTTGCTAAGTACATCATTATTTTACTGTCCCTCAAAACAAAAAAGTGAAATAACTTGATTAAGTTAGAACTTGTACAGACTGTTTGAATCCAATAAAATATCTCTAAAGGCATGCACTTTCCCAAGTTAGATAACTGGTTTTCTGAGTACTTGGTTCTAAATGTCTAAGACCCACGGTTCCCAGAAACGTCCTGTCTAGAAGGGGCAATTGACTCTTGCTTGGGAGGACATAAAGAAGTGTAAAGCTACTCCTTTACAGTACAGTTACTACTCCTAAAACCATGCCAATTTGTCCCAAACAAACAAGCAAATGTATAAAATATGTACCCAAAGTGTACTATATTGTCAGTATAAATGGAAACTTCCTGGCTGTGGTTTTAATTGGAAATGGAACCCTTCTCTTGCTGCCCAAATTTATTACAGTTACACATCACCCTCAGGTTTTCATCTAGGAGACAAGTCATTCTGGTGATGGATGAGGCAATATTTATATATCATCTTGCAAAGTAAGCAAGGAGACTTCCAGTTTAAAAGCACCATCAGCTATTGTTATACTCCAGTAATGAAAACAGTGATTTTGGAGAAAAGATCACATACATACAAATATTACAAATAATTTTTAAGCTGTGACTTTTTTTGTATAAGTTGTACAGGTCAAACTATACCTTTCAATTTAGGTGGCGAGATGCAAGATATTACTCTTAAAATTTGTTTAAGTTTCTGTAAAAAAGATCTAGTCAAAGAAGTTTGTTTATAGTTTAACTCAATATTTACCACTGCAAATTTCACGCTTCCTCCTGTCAATTCGCCGTTATAAATATTCATTAGTGATGTTCATACAACTTCCAAGTGACTTTTTATCTATTAAATAATTAAACTATTATTAAATTATTAAATAATTAAAACAAAGATGAGAGATTAAGAGCCATGAAATGTATAATTTTATCAAAAATCCTGAGTTAACTATGGTTGCTATGATATATCATAAAATACAACTATGAGTGTCCTGACAACTAAGGCAATAAAAGAACCGATTTCTAGGGGCACCTGGGTGGCTCAGGCAATTGAGCAACAGACTCTTGGTTTCAGTGAGGTCATGATCTCAGTGTCAAGAAATTGAGCCCTGCATCAGGCTCCATGCTGGGCATGTAGTCTGCTTGAGATTCTCTCTCCTCCTCTCCCTCTTCCCCTCCCCCTACCCCATCCCACCCCCAACCCACTCGCGCTTTCTCTCATATAGATAAATAAATTTCAAAAAAAACACTACAATTTCTTAAATATATTTCATTACATAACAAGAGGAAACACATGAGTATAAACAACACAACACAAGACTCTAAAGAACTCTTATAATCTGTTGGTAGGAATGCAAAGTGGTGCAACTACATTTGATGAAAATGCCCATACTCTATAGCCCATGGATTGGCTTCTGGGTGCACACTTGGCACCCAGATATACAAAAAAAAAAAAAAAAAAACCTCTTGCTTACAGGCACCAAGATCTCGGTACAAAGATGTTTCTTATGGAGTGGCTTATAATTACAAAAAACTAAAAACAAACAAAACTTGCTGAATTCCCGCAATTGAAGAATATATTTATCCAATGGGATAGATAGCATTTTAATATGAAGGAACTAGATCATAGAGATCAAACAGATAATTTACAAAAATAAAGCTGAATGAAAAAGTTACAGTTTTTTTCAAGATGGCAACATTAAAAAATCCAAAGTCAAAACTATAAGTTGTTTATGAATATATAAGCTTCATATAAAAAATATAAAAATATAGACTATAAGGAAATATGCCACATTTATGATACTGGTTCCCTCTGAAAAGGGAGACAAGAAAAGGACCAGGTGATGGACACAAGATGTTTCCACTCAGTCAGTAATGTTTATTTATTTTTTAAAATCCTAATGAAAACAATATAACATCATCATTGTTAATTTTAAGTGGTGATTGTATATATATTTGTTATATTTTTTATATACTTTTAGTTTAAAAAAGTAAAAAAAAAATGCTTATGATACTTTCAAGATTAAGGTTCTCCAGTATAGCCTAAATAGCGTAAAGACCATGTGTGTATTAAAGCAATAATCTTTGATATGAATGCTGTCATAAAATTAACATATCTCTGTTTTAGCACCTCATTCATTCATTCAATAAATATTTGTTAAGCCTTAGGATGCAAAGACACAAGGCAAAGCTCCTGCCCTCTGGATTTTATATTGCAGAGGACAAAAGAGACATAAATAAATGAGCGGTATATAATACAATAAATAGCTAATCATTAGAACTGAGGTTAGTCAGATGGTACCCAGTAAGGCATACCCATTGATGTTTTTTCTGACTGTGTTGTGTTGAGGCTATCCCAGTAGTTCAATAGTTTGAATATCACCTTCTACCATAAGTTCAATGAAGAAAAATTAAGCAGGCTAAAGGAATAAAGAGTGTGAAAGAGATGCTATTTAAATAAGGTGGTCAGACAGGCTTCTTTACAAAGGTTTTTTTTAAGCAGAGACTTGAATAAAAGGTGGGAAGGAGCTGTGGGAAGATTTTGAGAATGTGGATCCAAACAAGGCAAAAATAAACTCAGTTTTATGTGGAACACCAAGATGTTGCAGGCAGACTGGTCTGAGCAAGGTGGGAGTGATCAGAGTGGACATCAAAGAGGCTTTCAAGGGCCAGATTATATAGGACCTTTCAGGCAGTAGTAAGAGTTCAGATTTAATTCTCAATGGGATGCAACAATCGGAGAAGAAGTTGAACAGGAAGGGACTTGACTGGTTCAGACACTAAAAATTTTATACATATATTATATAATCATATTGTATAATTAGATAATATTTAATTTTATATTTGTATAACATATTTATATGTGTATTTCTATATTATATGCATATTATGAGCTATGTTAAAATATTATAAAATATACGTGAACTTAGTAACAGGGCAAGAGTTTGGAAGCAAGGAGATCAGTGAGGAAATACTGCAGGGGTCTAGCCTAGATATAAAGCTGGTTGGGACCTGGCTGTCAGCAGTAGAGAAGGTGAAAGTAATCTGATTTGGGATAGATTTTTGAAGGTGTGGCTAGCAGGACTTGTTGAAATATGTTGTGAGGGACATAAAGGAGTTAAAGAGGATTCCTAGACTTTTTTGTCATGAGCAACTAGATAAATATAAGCTGCTGTTTATAGATATGGGAAAGACTACAGGCAAAATCCATTTGGGGAGAAGAAATCAAGAGTTCTATAATAAATGTGTTAGGTTTAAAATGCCTACTAGACAACCGAGTGGAGACAGCATAGAGGCAGTTGGCTATATAACAGTTGTTATTGATACTGTTAAAAAAAATCAGAAGCATCATGCTAACTACTTTTCTCAACACCTCCCCCACAAGAATATGGTTTTGTTAACTAGCCAACAGTTGCTGACTTATTATTCTGGTTTTAGATGGTGAACACAATATGTACTCCGCTCTGTATGATTTCTAACAGCTTATTTCCATTTATATGAACACGTTAATGGAAAAGAAAGCAGGAATGGAAACAAACACTGTTGATTGGTTCTCTTATCCCTGAATGAAGACACTCATCACATAATGTGTATTTCCAACATTCCACACACTGTTTACAGAATCCAATTTTCTGAGGTTATTTCAGATAAAAGCCTTTTTAAATAACAAAATCATAGTATTGTGCTCATAGTCCAAATCATAAATGTGATTTTTAAAAAGGTTTTTGTGATGGTTTTATCCCACATACTGCAAATGAAATTAGGGTGGAATTTATGGAATGGTTTAAGAGTAGGACATGCATGTCAGACTGCCTGGGTTTATATCCTGTTCTCACTACTTAGTTGGAAAAGTTATTTAACTTCTTGCCTCTATTACTCCACCTGTTAAATAAGGATAATGATATGACTGAAGACATGAACGAACAAAGACTAAGTGTTTAGTAAGGTGCACAGCACCATGTAAGTTCTTGGTAAATATCAACTACAAACATTATTTGTAAAAATATAGCACAGGTTGAGTTCAATAAGCATGTAGTAAGTACTCCTATATGCTTCACACTGTGCTAGGCACTAGTAAAGCACTGACTCCAGTGATAGCTAAACAGAATGCTATCCCGAGTCAGACAGTAGACACATTGATGATGCTCCCCAACCTCGTGGATATGTTTAGTCTTCAAATTTTTGAAATCAAAATCCATATGGAGTGGTCCAGGCATCAAAGCCAACCTCAGATTGCCCACTAGCTCACTTTCTCTATCACGCACACAGCTTCTTATGTAACTTACGTTGACCTGACCATGAACATTGAATTCTCCTCTCCCCTGAGACACAGCTGATCAGGAACATATTTGATTTCTTCATCTTATCATTTCCGAGAAGAAAAGAAAATAACAGGAAAGAAACAAAAAGTTACATGGAATGGTGAAAAATCACCATTCAGACATGACCTGATTATAATGTGAGCTGCTAGACCTCTCAATGGACGTCAACCTTCTGGAAGGAAAGGGGCTATTTCTTTGTACTGAAGCAATATCCAGCTCAATTCTTCATTTAATATTTTAGAAGTCAGTTTCAAAGTAGGTCAAAGAATGAAAACCAATTCTGGCTTCTTCCTTAGCTCACATCTTTAATTTTCATGGAACTGATACTATGTGAATCTATCTATTCCCAGAAAGATGAGAAGAAACTTACAACCTGCCAATCTCAGTAAGTTCTTTTCCAATATTATGCGTGTGAAACAACTTTCATCACTTTCCCCTTTTGTAAGAAAAGAAATTCTGAAACCTAAAAATGGCACATGAAAAATTGGTCTGCCCATTGGTTTGGTGAATTAAAACCAAAGCAGATTTCATACCAGCCACTTTATACAACGAACGTTTCAGTATGCAACTGTTTCTAAAGAGCTTATTTTAAAGTGAAAATGGGTGTTTCACTTAGGGCAAATGATAACTTTTCCAAGTTCTTACATTAGGAACAAAAGATGTGAGGGGGCACTTTGATGAATTTTTCTCAGCCCTTAGATGATGGCTCCCTGCCACCAAAATTCTATGCAAGAATACATAAAGTTTCCACAAAATGAAGGGCGTACAAAAATCTCTGAAACAAGACTGTCTTCTGGAAAAAAAAGATACTCATATTTTAACTTAATCAACTGTCAAAAAATAGTGTCTCTTTAAAAGGCTCAAATTAACATACTTTATGTAAATGTTTCAACAGAAAAATTAGAAAAAAAGGCAAAAATTGCAAAAACAACTACAATTAGGAATAATAAAAGTTATTTGTTTGTTTATTAATTATTTTTAAAATTCATGAGAGACAGAGAGAGAGGCAGAGTCACAGGCAGAGGGAGAAGCAGGCTCTCTGCAGGAGGGCGGGGGGAGTGGGTGGCGGGGGTGGGGTGTCCTGGGATCATGACCTGAGCTAAAGGCAGCGATTCAACCACTGAGCCACCCAGGTGTCTCAGGAATAAGAAAATGTAAATGGCCAAGAAGCATATTAAAAATCTATTTAGTAAAAAACCAAAAAATACATCTTTGAAAAATTCAGTGTCATTTCACCTTCCAATATCTTGGTTTCTCAACGCAAAATGTTAGAAGTTATCACCTTAGCAGAAAAGGTGGCGGCAATAAGGATAATTTTATCATTATTCTTGTATTCAAAATTTCAAAAACAATCCTACTTAAAATCTATACATCACCACCAATATATAATTTTCAATTATTTGTTAAAGATGAAAAATAAAGGAGGAAAAAAGTATCACAGAGCATAGCACATAGGAAGGGTAAGTACTTTTTTGTGAAGCTTTTTGTATTGGTTGTGTATGTGGATAGTGTGTGTTTAATGAGTTGCAATATAAAATATTTTTCTTGCTGTGGATCAATTTAAAGCAAGTTTTAAAGCCACAAACACAGTTTACAAGGTGTGATTTGCTCATCTTTAGCTTGTTACTCCTAAAGAGGTCCCCTGACTTTGCTCTCTACTCTGTGGCTGAAGCTGTCTTCCTTCTGTATCTAGAAGCTCTTCAAGTACACACAAAAGCAAGCAAGGCCCAGAGAGAGGGACCTACCTAAGTCACACATGCTCATTTCAATCCCCATGACTTACATATAGAACATCCATTTCATTCAGTAATGATTCCATCCTTGAGAACACAAGAATATAGCCCTACTCTTTAGCCTCAGCTAAGTACATTACAATGAGCTCAACAATCTAAAAACATGTGTGTTTAATATGGGAGGTTTCAAATGTGAGAGAAGGAGGATATGTTTGATAAAAAAAGACTACATGCTGATATCTATTCATCACGCATATAACCAATAGAAACAAAAAGCGAAGAATAAACAAGCTGTCAAGGTGAGAGGATAATTAAATAAAAATATTGTATATCCACATAATAGGATTTTTATAGCTATAAAAATCGTATGTTCTAAGAATACATGATATAAGTAAATGCTAAAACTGGAGTAGTAAATGAAAAAAAGAAAAAATGCATGTCATATGATTCTAATTTTGTAAAATAAAATATATACATTTAGAGAGAAAAATTTGTAAGAAATATGGCAAAATTATTTCAATGTTGTGTGTTAAGCTCTTCTATTTTTTCCAAATTTTCTATTTGGGAAAATACATTTAAAAGATTCAATTAGAAATGGAATTTGAAAATCCCTCATGTACACTTCCAGTGTTAGAACACTGAGTAGATTTTGCCTCTCCCATCTCTCTTGAGAACATCATTAGTTGCCCAAGTGCAGTAGCTAAATTTTTCTAGTTGTCTCTTAATTTGAAGAGGAAAAAAACACATTCATTTAAAAAGTTCTCAAGAAATAGAAAACATTCTAGAAAAATACTGTATTCAATCAACTGATCAATTAATCAATTAAAAACATGTTATTATTTATTTATTGCCTAGGAATCTGGTAAATGCTATGGAGGTAGAAAAGCAATAAATCCAGCCGAGAGGAGACCTCTCTGCTCAGCATGAGTTTGCTTGGGATTCTTTTCCTCTTCATCTCCCTCCCTCTCTGCTCCTTCCCCTGCGTGCGCTCTTGTTCTTTTCCTCTCTAAATGAATGAATGAATGAATGAATGAATGAATGAATGAATAAATAAATAAATAAAATCATTTAAGAAAAGAGTAGTGATGCAGATAAAGAGTTGGGATAAATAAACACATGAAACAAATGTGCATGTGGGTTATTAATCAATTGGATGTAGTAAGTGCTAAATGATGCCATATAGTGCAGTACATAAGCAGGGCTAACATACAGACAGTCAAGAAAATGGTATGAGCTGAAATTGGCAGAAAGCATATGTAGAGAAACCAACTTCAAATAGACCTTGAAGGATGGGTGGAATCAAGATAAGTGGAGAGAAGCACAAACTATTCCAACCAAGAGGAACGTCCTCTGCTTGTCCTTGCGGAAAAAAACACATGAGATGAGGGACTTCCTGTGTGATGACACTAGTCCTCAAAGTCAGAGGATCAAGATGTCAGCCTAAGACCCATGTACAGTCCCAAAGCTGGAAGAGCAAGCCCCTCCCCCAACCAAAGTCTGGACAATATGCCTGAGGGCTATAGTATTTTCAGGAGATTGCTTCTTATACCCTTCAAGTGATATTCTCCTGATTGAGAACAAACAAGATTACTCCTTGGGCAACAAGAGAAGGTAATTCAAAGTGATCCACTGCAAGGCATTTATTATTTTCTCATGTTTAAAAATCTTGCATGTGTGCATTCAGTTAAATGCTTCCCCTAATCTTTGTGCAAAATTGGAGCTCCAAGTAGATGAGCCATGCTTATCTTACTCAGCATATTCCACCATCGATTAAGTTCAAAAAAAATATACATACAGATATATTTATTATATATAAGATATACCATAAGACATTATATATAATATACATGCACACATATATAGGTCGAACTCATCAGGTTCTATGGTTTTTTGCTCCTCTTCCACCCTGCCAGATATAAGGTCATTCTACCATTAACCAGGCCGCGAGGCTGTCATCTAAACCCTGTGCTTGAATCTGCCCCACCCAGCCTTTTTCTGTCTTTTTCAGACACTGTGTAGCATTAGGCACTTGGCTACCACATATTATTCTCCAAGTGGCCCTTTGATATGCAGCAAAATATTGTTTCATCTTTAAATTCTGAGTGCTGGCTTTGCTTCTCTGCTTCCCCACCCTCTGAGTACACACTACTTTGTATTCATTTGGCTTAGGACTCTTCCTCACTTCCAATGGAGGCAGGAAACACGTGTTATTTGACTTTGATCCTCACTACCACCTCTTGGTTTTGCATGTGCTATATATGTTCTGTCTACTTCCCCCTGCATTCAGTAGCCTGGATAATTGGTGAAGCATCGGCCCATGAGAGACTGAGACACTTGTACACATAGAGAACACTATCTGAACATTTAGTGACACAATGTGGTTTTAAGTTTTATCAGCCCCACAATAATCTTTCCCAGCTCCCTCCCAAGCACCCCACCCCCATATACTGTGCATGCTATGTCAATGAGCTTCAACCCAAATGCGGTAGTCCCCTGCCAATCAGATCGCTAGTCCCCTGGAGGTGCCACAGAGTCCTAATGGGATGTAATGGGAAATAAGGTTGAGTGTAACCAGATTTAAAAACCAAGTAGAGTTTTAGAGTACTCAAATAGAGTACTTTAGACTTGATGCAACAGATAATAAGGAGCTCTTATAGGCTCCTCAATAAGGAAATACTTGGTACAAGGGTATATCAAAAAGACTGATCTCCATGAAACTTAATTCATTACAAACACGAATTAAACTTTTCTAAGAAATAAGTCCAAATAATGAACTAAATAACAATGAAGCGTTAATAATGAAGGAACTGAATATTTTGCTAAAAAATTCCATTCTGGGATAATTAAGGGATAAATCAGTTCAAATGAAAGATGTCACTGTTATTAAAACTTCATTTATTGAATTATGTTTCATGTGAACAGTGTATTTTAAGATCATTTGATTATCATATAAGTCAATGTCATTTCCAGTTTTTGGAAAATTGATATTAATGCCTTGTCACTGAAAATGTAACTGAGTTTATCAAATTAATTTCTCAAAGGCCACCTGATAGCCACCAGATGGCAACCTGCACTGACGTCAAATTCAAAATTTAAGTTATTGATGGCCCTATGACTGCATTACCACTCACTCGTTCCACTGGGTTCCTTTAAAATCATAAAACACAAAGGCTTTCTACTATTTCCCTAAATTCCATTTGAACGAAATGAAATATGTTCTATCCAAAATGCTTGCAATAATTAAAGTTATTTTTTTCTTAATAGGAGTCTATCTAGAAATAGCACAATATGGAATGATCGTTAATAGCCCTGTTATGGTACTTGAATAAATGCCCATCAAGAGCACGGGTACACAGTAGTAAATTTCCTAAAGAAAATCCATTTTCATTTCAAATTCTGACATTTTATTTAGAAAAATTGCACCCTTTATTTTAATTATTTCAGTAAACATAATGAGGGTATTGCTAACTACACCTCAGAGTACTTTATTTTCTCCTTTTTTTTTTTTTTTTTGTATTATGAGTCTACTTGTAATTAAAGGCACACTGCATTAATGATGCCAAGGGTCTCCAAGGGAAACACTTAATGTCCACCTCATAATATTATGCCAAAATTACATGCACAGAAGACTTTTTAATAATCTTTGTTTCCTAATTTAGTTTTGATTGGCTCTGAAATCCACAGCAGCTCTCAAGGGTTCACATTTCCACAGTCATCAGCACTTCTGCACCATCAATTGTACAAACGCACATGACTTCTTCCGTCTGCAGGCTTCTTTTCAAAGCTTCTGTTTAACTTATCCAGAAAATTAGCTGCAGGCTGGAGATAATTGCAGATAATTTTGCCATTTTTAAGCCACTGGGGTGTTGCGTGGAGATATGACAGCTAAGTTTGTCTAAACACAAGAACAAGTCATAGCTTTGTGTTGTCACTTCAGCTTTACACACAGGTTCAGATCATCCTATTTGCTCTTTATGCAAATTGAAACAAATTGTAGTCACTAGATGATCTGTGTTTTCTGACAAAGCTGTGCTACGTGAAGCTTTTATATGGCTGGAAGAAGGACATGATCTATACTAAAATATTAACCCAGCCTTAAAAAAAAATGTTTAGTCTTCTTGTACCCCTCAGATTCTTCCTCCTTAACAGAGATACTTCTTGAGCCATCAATAACTTACAAGGAATATATTTAATTAAAAAGAAAATGTATGGTCTCAATATACACAACTCAAATATGTGTATGTATGTGTTCTGTTTCCTCTATTCTATGCTCATAAATAAAAACGTCAGCGTGCTCCCATAAAACTAACATTCATACATGCTGGTAGGATTAATATACAACAATTTAAAATCACTATACATTAAAGAATTATTAAATAGGCCATCCAGGTTAGTAAGCAGAGATCTACTGGCAAATGGAATCATGTAGCCCTTTTTCCTAAAACTTCACAATAAACTATATGCTGCATTCCTGGATGGCCACTGCCATGAAATGATGGAGCAAGCGCAAAAGGCAGCAAAGGGAACTCCTAATGCATTGCCAGTGAACTTCAACTTTATATAAAATAAATCAGCTGCCCACAGCTGATTTCAGGTTATTTCTCTCACCAAATGTCCCCTTAGTGCTCAGAATTGTTATACTCGCAGCTAATAAGGGTGTACTCGCTAACCAACCGAGTAGGTGATTTCTGAAACCATTTTGCAGCAAACATTTACATATAAGGGTTAAGTGGTGATTGTGCTTGTGTGGCAGCTGCCCTGATGTAATGGGCCATAACGACCCTGTGGAAGCAGGTATGGGTGCTGGTGTCAAGGAGGAAAGAACGAGAAAGTCAGAACACAAATGACTTGATGGATTCCCATTAGACCTTGGACTCAGGAGCACCTAAACAGGTCTGAAAGGACAGCATCCTACACAGCTGTACAGCCGTGTGTCAAGAACCCTTCCACTAAAGAGTTTTATGGAAAACCCAAACTACAGAGAAGACATGTTGCTGTACGAGGCCATTATCATTGACTTGGCAGAGAATATGTACACAAATGGTCCCAAAGTATGCGTTTAAAGGATACATTATTAAATCTGTTATGCCAATCATATGCATATTAAGGACTCCAAACTGAGCATCAATAGGGAACATCCCACAAATCTGACTCTGTCCCTTGGAAAACCATTCGGCCCAGTGACGAGCTTAAATGCAACCAAGGCTTCCAAATATCTACATCATACTAAGATGTAGCCTTTTAAAAAGACTGTCCTGTGGATTTGGGGGTAAATATATAAAGTGTATGCATCACTGCACTTGAGAAAGCTAAGGGATAACACTAATTCTTTTTTCCTCTTTTGGTTTCTAACATCACATAGGTAGTGAACTGGGAGGGAACTGACTTGTTTAAAGGCTTGAGACCATGTCCCCATGAAAGGCGGTCATGAGAAGTTTTGTAAAGTGCCCTTTCCCACTCATGAGCAGAAAGAGAGGCACGCTGAAGACAGCAAGGAAGCCCTTCCATAGGAGGACAGGATCAGGGCTCAGTTAGCATTCTCTTGCCAGGGGCTGAGGTCAGGAAAGCTGTACACACCATCCAGGGCTGATGCGAATGGAAACGGCACTCTGAAGGAGACCTGCTATTTTACTTAGATCTGTAAATTATGAAACAATTCCAGAAGAGGCATATTGCTACCAGTGTCATGCAAACCAGAAGACAGAGCTAGAGTGTTCTCCATAATATGAAGAGTTGGCCCAGAACTCGTTCTCTGTTACGAGGGGTGGAAGACTACATGACCTATCACCTGCACCACAAGTGCACCCCAGATTTGCAATGAGATCTTAAATTTGATCTTTTTTTTAAAAAAAGACTTTTATTTATTTATTTATTCACGAGAGACACAGAGAGAGGGACAGAGACACAGGCAGAGGGAGAAGCAGGCTTCATGCGGGGAGCCCAACATGGGACTTGATCTTGGGATCCCAGGATCCCAGGATCACACCTTGAGCCAAAGCAGACGCTCAACCACTGAGCCTCTCAAGCGCCCCTTAAATTTGACCTTTTATGAGAGATTATCAAACACCTGGTATATAGCCAACAAATGTCCCTGCTCTTTTACAGACTTATTATAGTTTTGCTAACGTGTTTGAATAAAGCTCTTCTGGAAGTCTCTGGTTTCTAAAATGTAGCTTGCTTTTTTTTTTTTTTTTTTTTTTTTTTGGCAAAGCACATACCTGTTCCCCAGAAAGACGGGTCCTCTCTTTGAAATATTTAGTCTTTCAGGGCACTTTAGTCATAGTGACACCTAATAGCCAAGCTCTTTTTCTGACTCTCCACAAAATCAGGTTTAGACTATAATTCAAACCAGTCCCCAAAGGCACTTCTGAAAAAAGGCAAGCCGTTAGGTTTTAGGTAAAAACACTCTTTATTGCTCAAAATTGTTTCCTGTTACAAAACCTTTTCCACAGTGCTAGGTCTAAGATGATCTTATGCTAATTTAACTCACTGGGGACTGTGAACAGATGCTACTTTGATTAATAGTTTCACTATCCTGAAAATGCCAGGCCAGGTTCAAGATAATAAAGTCAGGTAAGAATACTATTAAAATCTGCCATGTGATTATATCTGTTATGGGAAGAAAAACGAGATCACAATTCCAGGATCAAATAAAGACCACCTATGATAAAAAAAAAATGACATAAACCAAATGAACACACTGTCTGAATTCTTTAGCACATTGATTTACATCATGTTAATCACTGAACTCTTTACTAATACCTTATAGGTAAACTTTCAGCCACGTCCTTGGTGAAAATTCAACGCATCACCCCAACGTTATCTTTTCACACAGGATTTAACTTTCCGCCCAGAAAAAGACTTATGGATACCACAAGTAAAAACAACAAATTCTAAAAAAAACAAAAAACAAAAAACAAAACAAAAAAAAAAACAACAACAAATTCTGTAATTCTGCTTATCAAAAGGACGGCATCTGAATTTGTATGCCCAGGCCATTACTCTCCAGCAAATATGTTTTCAATATTCCAAAGGTCATATTTAAAATACTCATAGAAAACCATGACCCTTGAAAATAAGGGCCTGCATAAGTTGACAAACGAGCCTATTCTTGAGGCATTAGCTCCTCTCTCCTTTGCTTCTCTTCTCACTGATCTAACCAAGGACTTCCAAGTTACAGCAGTTTCCAGATGAGGAAAACCATGAACTCTAATCTAGCCTTAAACAATGAAATTCGGGGATGGCCTCACACAGGTATGTGAAGAAACCTTTGTGTTGTTAAAGTGGTTTACCAATGGATTTTCATCCTTTACCATAATGCATATGACCTAATCCTATTCCCAGTCTCCAACGTGAAATTAACCTTCAGCTGAACTTTGTCTTTTATAATCTATACACAATACACGTGTCTCGGTGGAATCTTTGGTTTGCAGGAAGGCAGAAGGTACATTCCAGTGCATCGATCACACTGCAACTTGTAATTCCAGGGCCTGCAAGCAAGCCTTCATTGAGAAGGAAGCTAGCCTGTTAGCACAAATCTGCCACCCACAGATTCAGCGCATGAGTCTTTACACTCCCAGCATTTGTACACATAGATGACATGCCCCCACGTAATATGAAATACTCTATTCAAAAGGGTTGCCTCACCATTGCACAGAATGTCTCAGGAGGGTCTCCACAGGTAATGTCCGGAGGATCCAGTTTTACTTTCAGATATTTGGTCATGTCCGTGGATTCCGGCTGACAGGCCATGTAATCCCAAACTTTCCCTTCTTCTGTATAAATCTGAGTCTTACACACATCATAATGTCCCCATACCAAAGGGTAGGGCTGCATCACTGAGGACACTGTAACCCAAAGGGCGTGAATTGACAGGAATCTTGACAAATACATCTCTAAATTCTTGGCAGTCTTCGTGGAAATAAAGCAGAGTGTGGTTATCGGTGATCTCTATTTTACATATACATATAGGTCTATATGTAGGCAGGTCTGTATTTTTTTTTTTTAAAAAAGAGGATGAAACCTCAACGTAGATCCCAAATCTAAAAGTGAAGGGCTGATACTGTGCGTGTTCAGGTATATTGAGGACTTTGGTGGGAGCCTAACATACTTGTGCGTTAGGCGTTGACAACAACTTGCAGCTTCCTCGTGGTCCTAGAACATATCTTTTAGACTGGGGCGTAGTTTGGTTTTGTAAACGATGTCCAGTAGCAGAGAATGACTTTGCAAAGTGATGGCTCTCCTGTTGTACATCCAATAACCCTGGGTGATCCTTGGTGCTCACGGCTCACACAAGATGCTCAGACTCAGTAGGATTTCAGTATCTGAAGCAAAAGGATGAGTGTCTATAGCCAGGTGTCTGTTTCTCATCAATCATTCTTTCCTTCTGGCACCAACACCCTTTAAGAAACAATAAGAGTAAGAGTTATTGCCCCAGAATCAATGCATTACAAACCGTATGATATGTTGACATTTGGGAGGTTTGATGCAATATAAAGCAAATTGGTGTAATATGGATAACCTTTACTCCGCTGTTTTGCTAGAATGAGCAAACCACAGAAATCATTCACATTGGGGAGAATTTTGATATGAAGGATTTAACTCTTCCATAACAAAGACAGATGTGCATGTTTCAGGTGAGTTACAGGTTTTCACTTCAAAAATTGTATTTCCATCTTGACAAAACTGAGAGCAAGCAGCTAGATTTAAACATTTCTCATGGATTGCAGTGCTAGAAAATCTTCCACCAGGAGAACAATGGGGGAAATGAATGCTTTTATAACAATGACAAAAAAGTGACAACTACTTGTATGCCTTTTGTCTGTTGGCAAAGAGACCCTAAAAATCTCTAAATTCCTTGTACATTTCTTAGCTTTTGTTAGCTGGAGTGAAAACCGGCATTGTTCACACAAGGCTGTCCCTTTGGATTTGCTCATTATATTGGAAGAACTTAGCCTCTTTTGTTTAGTTGCATTTAGTGATAAAGATAACTTGGCTCTCTGAAAAAAATACTCAAAAATAAAACCAAAGGAGCAAATTTTCTTTTCACAAGAATCTTCTATTTTCTTACATCTTTTTATAGCCATTACATCTGCATTTGCACTTACTTTCTGTAACAGAAGAAGAGAATTTGTCCCAAAGGCGAATATTATATGCTGCTTTAAAAACTAAAAGCTCTGTAGTAAAACGCACAATTTAAAATGCACACATAAAAATAGCTGAGGGTGAGTTAACAGGCCATGAAGCAGAATAATATGGCACTAATTCTAAGAGAAAATAAAAATTACTGTTTAAAAGTACTTTGGGTTAACTGATAATGCAGCCTCCCTGACTACGCGTACTAGTCACTGGTGAGTTGAAATGGCAACTTTTATCTTTAGAGACTGCTGTCCAAGTCTAACCAAACATTAATATTTGGAATCCAAGGTGTAAAAAACAGGCATTTGTGTGATTGGTTGGTTCATACAGTCAAAGTCCCAGTAATTATTTTTTTAAACACTGAAAAAGGACAAAAAAGCCTACAGGACAAAAAATGCCATTATAGAGCCTTTAATTCACATAGGCGGTTTAAATAGGGAAGTTCACTATCTTCAAACAATCTTAGAAAAGGAATTCAATATACTTAAATAATGCACCATCTTAAAATGAACTAAGCCACAGAGACTATGAAATGCCAACGGATGGCTGAATAGTGTTTCCATAGCAAAGTAATTTATAATAATTGCTTTATGGATGCAAGTGCAATTTTCATTATATTCAATTCATAAAATGTTATCATACAGCTGCAATTTGTGATATTTTCTATTAGGAAAAGTGTTGAATATTTAAGTTCCTACGAAGCAATAATTAGCAGTTTGTCTAAACATGTATAAACTGCAGATTTGAATCTGCCTCCTCCTAGCAACATATAGATGTGTTGGGCACATTTTGATTTCTGAAGCTAAAAACAAAGAAATCACAGAGAAGCATGTGTTGTGGCTACTACAGCCCTCTGCTTTTTCAGATTCAATGGCAATTTTAAGCCGATATTTTCAGAAACAGCCGACAATTTGAGAATTAAAAATCTGAAAAGGTGTCAAAATAACACAAATGTACATTTTCTAGATGCAGTTTTCAACTGGTTACTACTTCATTCTAACAAGAACACACACTTTCATGGGGTGTGGGGGAGCTGGGCATTATAGCAGAAGTGGTGTAAAATCTACGAGACTAGAAATTATTAACTTCAACTCTTAGTTTCAAATACATAGCAACTTATTTTTCAAAAATAATATAATCTGGAAGACTGGGAATGGACTGCTCTGTTTGAAGTGAGTGAAAATTATGAGTTAATTTTTAATACTGTTTTTACAATGTGACCTTAAGTGTGTATTCGAATGCTCCCTGACATTAACCTTCACTTTTTTTTAAATAAACCTAACATTTATTTATTTGTAACTCTGTCTTTATCCACCTTCTGCCTTATGGCAACGACAAAATAAAGGATGACCAGTAGACATATGTGAAAAATTTGGACACCAAGGAAATGTATGTGAACCTGTTACTTGACGCGACAGCAATCCCAATATAACGAATTCTCATTAAAGTATAGCAGAATTATAATGATGGTCATTACACAGAATTATGGACTACACCATTGATCGAATTTAGAGAACTGACAAGGAAAAATGCAGAGGAGTGCAGGATATTTGAATATTAGGCAGTTGCAGGACTGTGCGACAGACATTCTTGACAAGAAGCAGCCAATTATAGCTTAAATTTCTGGCACATAACCAGTTGTGATTAATAGTTTTCCATTACATTACAGACATATTATTAATGTATTAAAAATGTCAAGCTTTGGCAAGCACTAATATGGCATGGCTCGGTTAGTCTGCAGAATTTACATTTAATGAGCTCCCATTGACATAGAAAAAGATATTGACCACGGCATATTACAGATCAGGAGCAGAGGGTCACTAAGCTGTTCTTTAACATAATTGCTTAATTTCATCCTAATTTTTATATTTGTAGCATGTATGCTGCTATGTATTCTTCACTCCTTACTTTATTCAGCGCCACATACAGTTCAAAGAAAATCCTCTTGTTTTAAAATTAATAAGAAATTAAATCTGAATTTCCATGGCACACAGTGGAAAGGAAGCCTCTGTCAAAACTCGGGAATTTGCTTTTAAAGTATCATTATGGAGTTTTCAAAGAAAATAAAACAATATGAAAGTAGAATAGTATTTACCCCCTAACCTCTATTGCCTACTGGCACCGGTTCCCATCTGGCTATGCTTTCAACCAGGTTAAAATCATCAACAGCTTCTTAAAAGCTACGTCATCACAGCAAATAGCTAGGCAAACGGATGGTGGGAAGGACAGTCAACGACATATTTGGGGATTTAATATACAAAACCAACCCCTTCTGGCCCATAACTGAACTAATTGCCAAGTAATGGGGGCTCTCAATTTGTCCCAGGTGTCCGTATCACCTAATGTGAGCAGCTTCAGAAGGGCTCTGGGCAGTCACGGTTCTAGTTCTTTGCTTTGCCAGCCTTGGGAACTGATTGTTTTCAAATAATGCCATCATCTCTACCTATGCACTAAAGTGCTGAGAAGTCCTCTTTGATGAAAATACCCATTAATATGCTATGAGAACTCCACAGACTCTCCCTGGTATATCAATTTGCAGAGCCTATGTGAAAATATAAAATTATGTCCTCAGGTTGATAGATGCTATTGATCTGGACTAAAAGGGGCTATAACATGGCTCTGCATCCACAGGACATCTTTTTCCAGGATTCTGAAGCTAATTCCCTTCCACCTGCGAATAACTTGGGGGAAAGTATTTCACAGGCCCTTTCTCTCATCAGAAAGGAAGCCTCCCAAAGTAGTACACAGGAGTAATAATGGTCAAAATGATAGACAATCATATTCTAAAAACAACTGCCAATTTCATCAACTGAGAGGAAAATATTGACAGTAAAACCATTAACTCTAGCTCATTTGTTTTATTATATAATCTCACTAGGAGGTGGGAGTGGTAGTAGTAGGCTATTTATTCCATAAATACTCAGCTCTTCAGGAGCACCTGAAATAGACAGCTATTGACTCATTCCTCACAGACATTAAGAATTTTATAAATATGCATGTTTCTGAATGGGAAGGAACAAAAAGAACACTGACTATAATCATATCTCATTGAATGAAAAGTATAAAGAGATAAAGACATACCCAAATTCTATAACCCACCAAAATTAGCAGATTCCAACACTGTCATAATGAGATTGATATAATTAAGATATACTGAATGCTTTTTGCATTTATTTATTATTGTGAGGAAAGCATTTTCTAGCCACCTTAACGGGAAACATTTGCTTCTACCCTTTTGTTAACTGTCTTCTGGAATATAAGGAATTTAACATGTGCTGCAACATCATTGGCATATTTTACTCGTGCTTGATTGGGTATTATGAGCAACTGCCTATCATGAGATTCTTAATAAAACCAAATAGCACACCTTAGCATTTGACAGACCTCGGTTTTCACTGAGAGAAGAATGATTAGAGGAGTCAGACAGCATATACTTAGCAGGATGTTTGGGGATGGGATAATATATAAAATTAGTTCAGAATCAGTAAGCCTGGAAGAAATCTGGCATTTCATTACCATAGAACAACAAATCTCTCCTTCTTGTGTAGGAAAGTTCAGACAGCCAAGGTTCCAAACACACATTTAAGAAAATATACACCCACCTGAAGTTTTGAAACAAAGCTCTGGATTGTGAAGATAAAATCATTCTTAAAGTATGCTATATCTCTTACTGACCTACAACACACACACACACACACACACACACACATTTTTTTTTTAAATGTAATATTTGACTTTCTGAGTTGCATGAAATTTTATTTCTTTCCAAGCGACTTGATGCCTGGTAACTCTAAAACTCTTCACATCTTAACAACTCTTAGAAAAGCATAACAACTAAATGTGTAATGGCTTAAATTTTTTTGACATATTACCTGGGGTTTTTGTTTTTGTTTTTGTTTTGGAATATAATAATGGAGGCAGACAAGTAGTTGTGCCAATTGCAAATATACAAAAGGAAACTGCAAAATACTTTAAGCTCGTCCTAAAAAAACTAACCCGATTCACTTTAACACACATGCCCCGTGAAAGCTGACAAAACAAAAATCTCAATAGAAGAAAAAGCTTTGTGTGCAAATAATATAAACTGTTTTCATACAAAATTTTAAGATGATCTCTCTTAAATTTCACAGTAAGGAGTTTAACCACATTAATAGCCATATATGGAATTCCGAATGCCTTCATATTGATCTTTAGTGGTGAAATACATGTCATTTCACGGCATCCAGAAGAGAAAAGGAAATATATCCCTTACATATGTAAGCTGGGACAACATGAGGTGCAAAACACTTGATGCATTTTTTTTTCTTTGCATCCTCATCCACGTGCAAATACCCAAATTTTGTCTTAATGAAAAACTGAAAGCTGCATATCTTCCAAAAGAATCTTGGACAGTTACTGAGCTGCCTTTCCTTTGCAAAAGAGAAGGGGGGATGGGTGGGCAAGACTTTCAAAGTGACGCAAAATACCTAATGAAATCTGGGGCTGTTCATTCTCCACAGGTTAGAGAGGCTCTCAAGGGCTAGACAAATCAGGGGGAAAAAAAAACACCTTACCCCTTCTCTGAAAAAGAGAATTTCCGGGAAACTTTTCTTCTAACAAGCTTAACCATTAAGTAAATTGGAATAAATGATTTTGTTGGAGGATCTTTCTGGTTAATTCCCCCCCGTTTCTGATAGATAGCTTTTAGTATGTTCAGTCATAAAACAGGGCCTTATTTCTAGAGCAAATCTACTGCCAGTCACGCCATATGTTTAGTGGAATTCTGAATCTTAGAATTTTCCATTCGGAAGACTGACAAACTGTTCGGATAAGGAGCGGCAGCTCTGCATTCGGAGGGGAGAAGCACGGAGAAGCTGCTGGGTGACCAAGGCCTCCGCCCTCTGCAAATCTATACCTGATGCGACGGTGGGAACGCGTCTACCGACTTTTCCCAATCAAGTTGCTTTAGGATCCCCGCTGGGAATCTCCCCGCGAGGCGAGGCCCGCGGAAGGACCACGCCGGAGCGGCGGGCGGGGGGCGGCGGGCGGCGGGCGGCGGGCGGGGGGCGCCGGGGGGCGGTCCCGGTCCGTCGCTGGAAGAAACGGCAGAGGGCGCACTTTCTTTTTTTATCTAACTTTTCCCGGGTATGAATCACTTAATTGGTTATTTTGGGCCCACTAATATTCGGGATTATTTGTATTACATATAGATATGCTCGGACCCACGAGGACCGGAACCCGACGTCCCAGCCGAGCCCGTCACCCGGTCCAGGCAGCGCCCCGAGGCCCCGCGCAGCCCTCGCCGTCCTGCTCCCGCGCGGCGCGGGGCACCGGCCTTAGACCCAGGGGACCCCGCTCTGGGCGCCCGCCGGCTCCGCGGGGCCGCCGGGGGCACGGGCTCGGCGGGTTTTCTCCAGGGCCAAGGCCACCGGCAAGAGGCGCGAAGAGCCCCCCGCGCTGGGCGGGCGGGGGGCGGGGGCGGGGGGCGCCCGGGGCTGCGGGGGCGGCGGCCGGGCTCCCGGGGGGGCACCGCGCGCCCACCGCGCCCACCGCACCCTGAGCACCCCACACCCCGCACCCCGTGCACCCACCGCACCCCGTGCACCCCGCACCGCGCACCCCGCACCGCGCACCCCCCGGGCGCCCACCGCACCCCGCGCCCCGCGCTCGGGCGCACACCCAGGAAGGCGCGCGGGTGGGTGTGAGCGCGTGCGGGGGGTGCGCGCCGCGGCTCCGCGCTGCCTCCTCCGGGCGCTTCACAAAGTTCCTCACCCCCCCCCCCCCAGGCTCCCTCCCGCCTGTGGCTCGCGGGGGCAGGGAGCCGGGGGGCCGGGCCCGGACGGCCGGCGCGGGGGGCCGCACTCCCCGCGGGGCCCGCTGGCCCCTGCGCCCCCGGGAGCCGCCCGACGGCGCGGGGGGGCCCTGCCCAGCCCGGGGGCCTCGGCCGAGCGTCGGCGGGGCGCGGGGGCGCGGGGGCGCGGGGCCGGGTGCGGACGCGGGCCGCCGCTGCAGCCGCCGCCGCCGCCCGGGTCCCGCCGCCCGGTCCCTCCGCCCCGGGTCCCGCCCGCCCGGCCCGCGGTGGGAGAGGCCCCGCGCTCCGCGCCCCGCAGCCCCGCGCCCGCCCGCCCGCCGCCGCCGCCGCCGCGTTACCTAGGTCGCGGGCCCGGAGGGGGAGCCTCCAGCGCGTCGCCCCCTCTCGGAGCCCTCGCCGGGAGGGGGGATTCCTTCCCGTTGACGTCCTCTTCCGAAATGCAAAAGATCAGTGACTTTGACAGGTAGCCGCGGGGGCGGGGGCGGGGGCGGGGCGGGCGGGCGGGCGGGGAGGAAGCGGCGCCGGGAAGGTGCGTCTCCTCCGGGGCCCGCGGGCCGGACGGTGATGCCGCCGCCCTCGGAGGTCGCCCGCCCGGCGCCCGCGGCCGGTCCTCCGCGCTCCTCGCGCCGCTGCCTCTGCCACTTCTCGCCTTAAACTTTTGCTGGGGGATTTTTTCTTCCCTCTGTTTCTATTTTTTCCTCCCCCTCCTGTTTTTCTTTTTTTTCCTCCCCTATATGTGTTTATTTTTAAGCTGCAGGACGATTTCCTGCGTCCCGGGGCTCAGAACCGGCGGCCGGGCGGCTCCACCTCGCTGGGCACGGCTCGCATTTTATTTCAGACGAAGACGCGGTGCTTGGTCAGGAGGGACATAAATCAGGACAATTAGCGTTGGCGCCAAGAAGATCCTCTGGTGACACTCTCGCCCGGGCTTCCTGCGCGCATTCCTCCGCTCAAGTCAGAGCTGTCACCGCACGGAGCGCTGAAGGCTGCGAGCCGCGACGCGCCCCAAGTCCGTTTGATGAAATATGCATGGCCCGCGCCGCTTCCGGACGGCGGCTCCCGGCCCCCGCCCCCGCCCGCGCCCGCGCCCCCGCCCCCGCCCGCGGCGCCCGCCCGACCCGCGCCCGCGGCCGCCGAGCTCGCGGCAAACTTAGGGACGCGCGCGGCGCGGAGTGAGCGGGGCCCGGCCGCGGCGGAGCCCCAGCAGCCCGCCCAGGCGCGGCTCGCGGGGCGGCACCAGCGTCTCACTTAAAAGCGGCTCCTCCGCGGCAACTGCGAGGGGAAGGATCGCAGACCCCGCGCCACCCCGAGACCCGCGCGCTCCGAGCGGTCCTAACTCCGTCCGGCTCGCGCCGGCGGCCGCCGCTCCCGACGCAGGTGCCGCCGCCCCACCAGCAGGGCGCCGCGCCTCCGAGCCCAGGCGCCTGCCCCCCGCGCCCCCCCGCGCCCCGCGCCCCCCGCGCCCCGCCCCCAGCCGCGAGCCTCACGCGGCTCCTCCGCCCGCAACTCCCGCCCCGCGAGCCGCCCCCCGCGCCGGCCTGAGCCTCCCGCTCCAGACACCCGTTCTCCTGCGCAAAGTTGAAGTTCAGGAGAGCTGGGCACGCCATGGCTCCTTGCTCTTCCCAAAGAAGCACACAAATGCCCCGGCCCCGAGGCTGCATTCCCCACCGGCGGGGGCTCAGACTTACCTGGAATCACTCTTAGCTACACGCTAACGTCAAAAAAATAAAAAAAAATAAAAATTAAAAAAAATCCAGCCTTAGATAGGGAGAGACTTTAATTAGAAAGACTATTGCAATAGGGAGAGGGAGAGCTCTGATCTCAGAAATCTGTAAGCATCTCAAAACCAAACCAAAAAAAAAAAAAAAAAAAAAAAGCTTGTCTGTGTAAGGGGAATGCGCAGGAAGGGAAAGTTGGACAGATGCGAGGAGTAGACGGAGGAGGGCACGACTGCCCTGCGGGGTTCGACAAGGGACGCGTCTCTGTGGTGCGCGGATCTGGGGAATAAGCTGACAAGGAGCCCCGTTCTGCATTTTAGCGCTTGCTCAGACTTTCCGGCAAGCCGGCATCCAGGGTTGAGGAGGGAGGAGAGAAGCCCGACTCCAGGTTGGTCCAGGCAACGCGGAAGGCACACAGGGGCAGCCGTCCACACTCCCTGCCTACGCACCCCACCGGAGAGGCGCAGAGGAAGCGCAGAGGGGTCACTTCTGCAATGACTGGAGGTGGGGGTGCTGTCAGAAGGGTGTTTGGGGGAGAAGGTTGTTGCACTGAGCCTACAGCCAGACCCTCTTTGGCCCCCAAGGAGCCAGGAAGGAGGCATCCAGTCCCTAGACCCTTCAACACGGAGAAGCCACAGCAAATCCTTACCTTGACTTTCTCCAGTGCTGCAAGCTGTGATCTCCTTGCTTTCCACCTCCCCGTCTCTTTGCTTAAGCACTGACATTGCAAAAAAAAAAAAAAAAAAAAAAAAGACCTACCTAAAGGGTGAAACTCTCTGAGGGCATGCTTAGACTGTGTTCATTCAGCGCCGGTTATGCTCCACCAGGTTGAAATCTACTGATTGTAGGGAGATGTCACTCACCACCTAAACTTCCCTCCCGGGCTCCACAGCCTAGAACCCCCAGGGGAGCCAACAGGGCTTAAGAAACAACACCCACATTGGTCCTCTCACTTCTCATTGCCGCCCCCCCCCCCACGCCCCAATGCTGAATATGAAGGGCTCTCAGCCTTAACCTCTCCCTGTCACAGGGAGCTTTCTCTCCATTTTGGCTCAAGCCAAGGAAACCCTTCTGAGTTTCTATTCTCAGCTTTGAGTGTTGCAGGTCCTTTTCCGGGAAAAAGTAAAGAAAAGATATCTATGCAGAGACTGAGAAATTCCTTCCCGGAATATACCAAGATCTTTGGGATATTGGCTCCCACCCTGGAGGAATGTTCCCTTCCAGCTGCCCAAGTCTTAGAACTAACCTCCTTCCCCTCTTCCTTTACTAAGACCCTCCCTCACTGCCTGGGCTCCTTTGACCATGAGGCAGACACCAGTCCCAAACAAGTCTGCTATGGGAAAGGGGATCCTTTGCAGTTAGGTAGCTTCTCACGCTCCTGGAGTGAGAGAGTCTTCCAGAGGTGATTTTTTTCCCCCCCAAACAGCTGCTCTGATCTTTTCACAGACTTGGTAAATCACCAATAAACATGTGGATCTAAACTTTGGCCAGGATATCAGAATCACCCAGAGGAGACTTTTCAGCATTAAAATCCCTTTCTCTCCAGATTATGATCCCTCCTCCAGTGGGGCTGGGGTGGGAAGAACCTTATCTCCAAAAAAACCACTTTGGGTGGATCCGCTATACTCCCTCGGACAGAGAAGCCGTCAATTTATATATTAGACTAGCTTTCCTGAATGTATCTTTGCACAGTTGTTTATATAATACACAGCAATCAGAAATTTACTTTAGATATTTTCTTGGCATCAGAGAAAGTAAGTTAGGGCATACTTACTTTTCCTATCATCTTTTGCCTTCTCCAAATATATATATTTAACTTCTTTGGAAAGAACGATTTTTCTGTTTTTATTTAACCTTTCGACTCTACTTCTTTTTCTCTCTCTCCTTTTAGAAAAGAATTGTTTGATCTTTCAGTTCTCCAGCTTCAGATCTCTGGCAGGTTTCCATGCATTCCTCATTCTTCTTCAACTTAGATTTTCATTTGTTTGTAATCCTGTTATGTCTCTAACTATTGTTCATTTTCCTAGGTTATTAATTGCTTAAAAACCTTCTTTTTAGAGATTTGGCAAGGCTGTTCAAATACTCGTAATGTCAATCCGCTGAACTGGTAGAAGTGGTGTATTTGCAACAAATCTGGTCCAAAAAGATATGTGTCTTCTTAGAAATACTGTAAAGTACTTAACAAAGTAGGTATAAGATCAATGTTCATTGTAGGTGTGGATAATCTTTGCCCATTTCCAGGATTCCAGTTACAGCCTCCTTGGTAACAAGAACTCCCACTATGTTAAATTAAGACTTCCATGTCTGAAATATCCAAATCAGGGACAAGTTCTGTTTGGCCAGTTGTATACTATGTGATAGATGCTTTTTATAGCCGCTGCTTGTGTCCCAGTAGAAACATCCTTCCTCGCAGTTGTAAAACCTTTAGCTCTTTCTTGCCTCCACTCTGTGCTGGGGGACATGTTTTATTACAGAGCCATTAGCAGCGTAGTTTTGACAGGTTTTGAAGTTCCTTACCTAACAGGATTTTTTAATGCTTAAATATTTTGACATTTAAACCTCTCACAAGCCCTAACCATCTGGCCTGGGCTCTATCACTAGACTGTATTGGCATTTTCCTTCTGCTGTAGGTGTTCCAAGTCCACTTATCTTCGAACTTTAAATTTACTAGCCCAAAGTATCCAGTGTCGAGCACACCCAACATAGGTATATCAGCAATCTCATTTCATGTCTCTGAGGACTGATAGTAGATCAAAGGATGTCTTCTTTAATATAAGAAAATGCATGCATTTACGGTGCTACTGATTCTCGAATGTGAAGAATAGCAGATGGTATAAGCTATTGATAGTTAATGACTGGTGCAGGGAACATGACCTTTGGCATCCATGTGCTTTCTAATATATGGCGCTGTGCAAAACAGTTTGGAAATAATAAAACAAGCTGCTTGGTTAAAATAACATAAACAATTTAACAAAATGTAGAGTCTGATCATTTCTTAGGAGAAAGCATTCTAAAAATGATGAACGTTTTTAGTCAAATATTTTATGTCTTTTTTTCTATTCTAACTTTACAGCCCTAGAAGTATTTGAGGGAGAATACTTTTCTTATTTCTGTTTACCTTATCTCAACCATAAGAGATAAACAGAAATCACTTCTTAATTGTTATGCTTTCAGAGCATGTGACATTAGATGTTTTTATCCAACCAGTAAAATCTGTCAAAATCATGACACCCTGAGCTTTTGTTAAAAAAAAAACTATTTCAGTGTTTTTGAGACTCAGAACACTGAGAGTATCTGTTTAACATTTTGTCTTTTTTCTGAGGCTACAAAAAGAGGCATCCCACTAGCAGGTTCGGATAATGCTGTAGTCTGAACAAACTCATTGTCCACCAGCTTGTATTCTGTTGCACTTAGTTTGCCTAAGATCATAAACTTATTTCTTGAAAAAAGGAGATCTTGCGGTTAATCTAGTGTGTTGGGTGAAAAGAATTCATCTTCAAAATTAACAGCTGTGTAGATTTCTTCAAATGTAATTTTCATATTTTCAATTCTTCTTCTTCAACAACAAAATCAGCATCCTTTCCCAATGGAGAAGGAAAATATATGGAGGAAGATTGAGTAACGCCCTTCGTCTAATTTAGAGATCTTTCCATCAATTCCATCCCAATGGTTCTTCTCTCCAATTCAATAAATATTGATGGAACCCACACCGCCTGCCAGGAACTGTATTAGGTGCTGGAGGCAATGCAAAGCTCTCAAGTCAGAGTGTACACTATCATGTTGGGAAAAGAGAGCTGTACTAACTGTAATGTACATTTTTAATGTCATCCTGGAGATGGCTTAAGGAAAATGTAGTTGTAATGGTCAAGTCTAGAGACTCCTTTTGTACCCAAGATGGGACAAAAATGCGTACAACTCAGTCGATGGCTTTAGCAATCACCATCAGGCCATTGGCCCAAACTATAATAGAGCGTCAACTCTGTGCTTTAGCGGCCACTGCAAGAGGTTCTTGTACTATCCTATAAAAGTGGGATAGAATGCAACAAGGGCTACACTAAAATTCTGTGAGCCACTGCAGCGAAAATATCCATGATGAAAGAAATTCCAAGAATCAAAAAATAGTAGAGACAGAAGAGAAATCTAAGATCCCAGAGTACCATTGGTTTGAATCATACTCTATCCAGACGTTTCTCCCTGCTTTTCTTAACTCTGCTTCTGGGTTCAGTTTGAGGTTTACTGTTCTGAAATTATTACTGTGGCTGCTGTTTTTATCAGCTCTATCTATGGCTCCCATCCTTTAGCTTCTATGCTGAATGGAGGCAGTGGATTTAAGTTGGTGTTGGCTTCTAGTGAGTAAGATGAGTTTGTGCCAAGTGGCCTTTACTTCCCAGTGGGCTGCCATCTCCTTTGGCAAGAAGGCTCCCTCTCCTACAGAAAATGACTAATTCTCTTCAATTCTACCTCAATTTGTAATGGAGAAGAATGAAATCAGAGGCGTTGTGAATTCTCTTCTTACTCCAATGAGCCAGGAAAAAACTCAAGTATCAGTTTTCCATACTGTGAAATCCCATAGGAAATAATGCAATTGTAAGATTGCTGTGATATCATAAAAACTATTTCTTGTTCCCCTCTCCCCTCCTTTTCCCTTATTCTCAAACACCCCCTATGTGCTAGGGACTACATCAGAAATAATAAAATGGAGGGCACCTAGGTGGCTCAGTCGGTTAAGTGTCTACCTTATGTTCAGGTCATGATCTCAGGGTCCTGGAATCAAGCTCCTGTCAGGCTCCCTGCTCAGTGGAGAGTCTGCTTGCCCCTGTGCCCCCACTCCCGTGCCCACGCTCTCCCTCTCTGCCCCCCCCATAAGTAAATAAAATATTTTTTAAAAAAAATAATAAAATGAGTAAGGCAGTCTCTGTCATAGAGTTTACAATTGATAAGAGGAAGCAAATTTGTAAACATCCAATGTGATGTTGTTGTAGGAGCCAAGACAGAAACCACAGGGATTGGGTGAACCCCAAAGGAAACGATGTATGATTCTCCTTGGAGAATCCTGGGAAAAGTTGGCTAGATGAAGTGGTAAATGATCTACAATACACCCCAAAAGATGAGTAGTGTTCACCCAGTAGGCAAAGGAACAAAGAGCCTTCTGATCAGGAAACGCAGGGCAGGAGGCAAAGTCAGGAGCCCTAATCCAATAGGGCATATTTTGGCAGTAGTTTGGTATGATTGAAGCCCATAGTTCCATACAGATAGCCTTTGAGGTGAATGCTTCCAAGCTTTTGACACTGCAAATCTGTAACAAGAATTGAGAGCAATAGAGAAAATCAAATGAATGGAAGTTTCCTATGCTATTTAGGTTGAGGCATATGAACATGCCAATAATTTACCATTACTGACCACAGAAATGGCAATTTTATGTCTCAACCTGATAGGATCAAGAACCGCCCATTCAGTTCTCAGTAATCCCTGTGAAGAGAAGAGAGTAATTTAAAACAGAAAATAACTTTTAAAATTTCTATATTTGCTTTTGGAATGTATTATATGCCTTCCTTTGGCAAGAGATACACTTTCCTAATGAGGTTTTGTGCTTAGATTGGTATTAAAATTAGTCGGATTTCCCTGAGTAAGCACTGACAGCAGGAGAACAGAGCTACAGAGCAGACTGGTCACCAGGAAATCCAAAGTTCAACCATTTAACCAGGAATAAGCCACACATGAATAATGGAGAGTTGAGTAATTAGTAATTATAGATACCAATTAAGCCTTAGATGAAAGAACCAGCCCCCAATCATTGCACCATGACTTACATTTTTGCAATCCTAAACCAATGTGTTTCAAACTCCTGTTGGAGAATAACTATTTTCAAAAAGCAAAGGGAAGAAAATAAAACAAGCTAGAAAAAGGTGCTAAAATTCAAGAAATTCAGGAATCATGCATAATGGAAGGAAAGAGCAACAAATTGTTGTTTACATGAACTAGTACTTCTCTAAATCAAAGTGGAATTCAGATTTTTTTTTTTTCTCTTTTTGGTGAAGATAGGACAGTTAATCAAGCTTTTCACTATTTATGACTAGACAGTCAGGAGCTGTTATTGATGAGGAGGAAAAAATGAATAAACTATTTTTGTATTTTTACTTATCCTCCCCACATATACCCAGCCGCTGTCTACATTTATCAGTCTTCATTTTCTTGATATCCATATAAAATGAGACTTAGGAATAACTATCCCTCTCTTCAGCCACTTCCCTGAAATGATATCTGTCCCCACCAGTAGTCTGAAGGCTGAGTGTGCAGTGAAGGAAAAGAGCTAGACTATCAGTTACTGTATATCATGGTATATGTATCACTGTTAAGATATTGCAATTATCCTCATATTAAGAATTAATTGACAGACAAGGAGAGTTGACTGCCCATAGTTCATTTAAGCATTGAGAAGCAGAACCCCAGACTTTAGCCATAGAAAATCTGAGACTGACCTAAATGTAAATTTAGCTTGAAATTATTATATGTATGGATCCTCCAAATGAATTTTTTCAGAAAATCCATTAAGCTATAGTATAGCGTTGCACTAGGAGCCAAGAGACCAAAACCTTGTTAAGATACTTTCTTGCTGTGTGAATTGGCATAAGTCACTTCACTTCTCTGGGCCTTAACTACCTAACCTGTAAAACAAGGGGGTTGATTTAGATAAATCTAAGGGAGTAGTTATAAAAGCGGGGTTCATGGACTTCCTGCCTTACAATAGCCTTGGGGCTTGCTGCTATAAAGCAGGTTCCTGAATCAGCACCTCCACAGGTGATTTTTATTTAAGCATATTAAATTTCGAAGATCATTAGCCTAAGGTTTCTTCCAGGTTTTGCATTTTGAGTCTTGCTTTGAGGTTGGGATTAATTTAAATGAAAGCTGAGACAAAAATAAATGCATCCTTCATGTTCTTGGATAATAGAATAGGAACTTTGATATCTAAAATATATTTTTTATGCTTCTATATAAATTTCTATGTATTAGAATTAAGTGGGATATATGTTTGATTCCCTGAAAGATTAGATGGAATGAAAGCCAAGGACATTGAAACCATATTTTTAAGAAAGGAAAAAAAATCAAGCATTTGCTACATAATACAGTTCATTTGTAACCATGCTTACTGAGGCCCAATTTCTGGAACATATGTATTAGCTATAAGCTGCCATAAATCTCTCCTAGAAGTATTTTACTCAACTTGTAAACACCAGTTCTTTGACACTTACCATAAGATCCAGTCATAAGGTGTTAAAAGCTTTTTTTAAACATTTTATTATGGCCAAGTTTCTTCAAAATCAGTCAGTGACTATTGGAATTTCTTTACTAATATATGTATGCAAAATGCCTTAGCGAGTTATTACAGACTTCCATAAATGTCAGAACTTCTAAAACATCTTAGATTAAAAACTTATCAACCATTATATAAATACATGCATATATATATATAACATATATATATATATATATATATATATATATATATATTCTATGTATTTGAGTCAAAGTCATTCTGAAATGACATAAGATGTATTGGTGAATCCCTGAAGACCCGAGTTCAAGTCCTTAATACGTGCTTAACGAATGCATGGCCTTAGGTACTGGCTTAATCTTTCCAGGCCTCTCTTTTCTCAGCTGGAAAATGGGAATAATGCTGAGTAGATTATTGTGAAGAATAGATAAAATATTTGGTTAAAAAAAAAAACATGTTTTGTAAATAGTAACTATTATTTACTTCCCGTATTATGGTATTGAACCCCTCCATTATTCATGTCAGCATAAATTTACCTATTTATTTATTAAACAAGATTTTTTTGGATGCCATCTTTCATGCTTCTAACCCTGTAGCAGATTCTTGGGAAAATAATACAGAAGAAACATAAGCTGCAATTTCTGTGCCTACAGCACTGAGATTTTAGCTGAGGATTTTATAGCATTATCACAGAGTGAAGGTTAAAAACCGAAATACAAATTTTAAAAACTGACTAAAAATGAATATAATTGGTCTTCAAAGATCAAGGAGTGTTTGATGGAAGGAGGTAGAACAGAGGAAGACCTTGTACCCTTTTAGGGTAAAATGACCTTTAAGGATTCTTTTAAAAAGAACTTTTAGGGTTTGGATGGGCAAATGATGGAGGAAATTTCGGCAGGGGACTGAGCAGAGCAAAGGCAGCTGAGCCAGGAGACCCAAGCCATTATCAGGAAATGGTGGGGAAACAAATTATCTGGAAATAAGGTATCATTTGAGGGAATTATGGATATATGTTTAGAATTTAGGTGGGTGGGCCAAAGGTCAATGTTCCCTGAATCCCCAGTGAAGAGTTTGAAACGTATCCAAGAGATGTTATACAGCAATCAAAAGTTCTGAGCAGGGGAGGATAATGTAGTGGGGATATATATTTATATATATATTTATCTGTAAATAACGTTCAATGAATCAGAGAAAGGAGGTACTAGAAACAGGGAGAACAACTGAGCGGCTATTGGCTGAAGTCAGGCAGACAATAATTTGGTAGTTGTTGAAATAGAAAAGGAAAAAGTAGATACGTGAGACAATGGTGAGATTATCAACAGAATTTATTCATAAAAATAACTTTGATCTGCTTATTTTGAATTAGGTGATGAAAATAATCCAACAGAGCTCTTAAATTTTCTTTTTTCTTCAAACCTTCAAAAGGCATATGCCTTTCTTTTATTTAATCAGATATGTATTGAACGTATAACATGGACATCGTTTGAGAAGTTTGGGATTCAGCGGTGAACCAAATAAAGATTAGACTCATAAGCCTTATATTCTAGTTTGGGGGACAGGGGAAATAGGACCGAGCACAATAAGTAAAGCATCTACTATCTTTGAAAGAAAAAAATATATGGAGACAGAAAAAGTAGAACAGAACATGAGAGTGATAATGTTGAGCATGGATTGCAGTGGAATCGAGTGGTCAGTGTAGACCTCACAGAGCAAAGGGTTTAAGGAGGAAAGAGAACTAGTGCTGCAGATAGTTGGAGGGATAATGCTTCAGGAGGAGGAAGCAACCCTTGCAAAAGACCTTCACCGCCACCCTGGCTTGTTGGAAGAGGCCAGCATGACGAGAGATCTAGGATTTTGTTTTTCTAAAGTTTGACCAATTTGCAGCGAATCACATTAATGCATGTTTTTGTGACTCTTTGAGACATAACCAAATTTTACTGTTTTTAATGTGTCACACAGCCCTCCATACAGCAATTTGGAGCCTTTGTGGAAAATTATATATATTTAGAGCATGGAGAACAATGCTTTTCATACTTGATGTCAGGGACCATTATTATTTTTTACTAATATCATTGATTTCTATATGGAGATTTCATTTCTGTAGCTTTCTGGGAAGTCGTTTTTAAACTCCTTTGCCCATTTCTAAGTTTGTGCTACCACCATATTTCAGAAAGGATTTTAGGCAGCCTATAAGAAGACACGAAGTATGACCCCCTAATAGGAGCAGAAAGAGATGACTAAGGAATAAGGCCTAAAATGTGCAGCCGGATGTCTGTGTCACCCGAGGTTTTCCTTAAGCTGACTAGAAGACAATAAAAACAGGAAAATCTTAGGGGCACAGTCAGTTAAGTGTCCGACTCTTGATCTCAGCTTGGGTCTTGACTTCAGGATTGTTGTGAGTTTGGGCCCTTACTTAAACAACAACAACAAAAACAGAAAAATCTTATAATTTAATTTATCCTATCTATGAGATTTTTAAAAAACCTAAATATACCATAGAGAAATATAACTGTTCTTTTTAATAAGACCAGTCATGCATCTTCCCTAGAAGTTTGTGATTCCGCGGTGAACCAAATAGAGATTAGACTCATGAGCCTTATATTCTAGTTTGGGGGTAGGGGAAATAGGCCCGAGCGCTGTAAGTAAATTATCTACTATCTCTGAAAGAGAAAAATATATGGAGACAGAGAGTATGTGTGATGAAACAACAGTTTTTACAACATTTTCCCAAAGATACTAATAGAGAGGAAGAAAATGTTTCACAGAAAAGGCAATTTAATTCAAGGCTTCAGTTGATTATCTTGAGCACCTCTAGGAAAGGTGGGGGATGCACATGAAATAATATTTGTTTTATCAAAAAAAGAATCTCATTTTCTCACTTAGGATGTCACATAACTACATGTTTACAGATGCTACAAATTACATCTCTGTCCCTTGTTCCATATTAAGATCCTGAAATAAAAGGAGGGAAACTGGGATGGGATTTCTAGTTTTGTTGCACATCTTTATAGAAATGCCAAGGAACAAGAGGCTGGAAGATTTTGTCTGATGCTGACAAGCTCCTGAACCTCAGTTCAGTACCCCCAGAGGCTAGAAGCCACAACGTTACAACCAAGGGTAAATTGGAACACTTCCTTGTCTCATGGTCCAATTTTCCCAAATCTGTTAAATTTGGGATTGTGGGAAAATACTAAGTGCCATTCATGTGTATGACCAGGAAGGAGTACATGTTAATGCTTCAGAATAATCAGAAAATGGTATCAGTAGCTCTAGAGCTGCTGCAGGGCAGCATTAAAATAAAAATCACAAATTAAGACACCCTACCCACTGATAAGCTCTCAAATGTCATTTTGAGGTAGTAGAAAATAGTGTCAGTGGTATCAGAGGATGCATTTGATGTGATGGCCCTTACATATTTGTCATGCTTTGTCATGTTTACCTCACCCTCATCTCTTACTTATAATTCATGTGTTAGACGTTTGTGCAAATCTCTGCTCACTGACCATAATGAGGACACAGATGACCGCTTGAGTAGGTGAGGTAATACAGAAAGAACAAGTGGGAAAATCTGATGAACCCGATTTCAAGGGGGGGGGATGACCACACAGAGGAAGCAGTGCACAGTTTCTGTGAGACCCGGGGGAAGGAAAGAGAGTCATCTCAGATGGCTCCCTGGCGGATCTTCACAAATACGAGTTATCTGAAATAATGCATGAGATGTGGAGATCTTCGCGCCTTTGACAACTAACCATGAGCTGTGATTTGTGGTACCACTACAAACCAGTAAAGGGCAGCAACAGCCAACAGTTTTGTAACACTAAACAATAAGGCTTAATTGTGATTTCAAGTTGTAAATAAAAGACTGCTTTTGTTATATATAAAGGTATTTCCTGTAAATTAATCATATTATACTCATAGTTCTGATAGGCTAGTTTAAACAATATAACTTGACCCCAAACAGCATTCATAATTAATTTGACCATTCATCATCTCAGAATCAGTTCGTCCTTACAGAACTTAGAGAGAAAGAAGTAGAAATTAAAGATTTTTCTGCAGCTAGTCTGGGAGCACCTAAGAAAATATTTTCTCACCCTTTAGTCTGCCCTTCAAAAACATATTATCAAATAGCATGAGCATCCAAAAGCTGTATTGATCTGAAATTGAAAATAAGAGTAATCACATTCAATGAAATACCAGCTCATATCATTCTAACTTCAATAAGATCATTTTCAGTTATCAGCTCAGATCACGACTTGAACTCCCATTCTTTGGCCATAGATTAATAAAGGGTACAAGAAAAGGGAAAACAATCTTGCAACAAATTTTGCACTTTGCCAGGGCCTTGTGATGGCATTAATTTGTCACCACGATATGTTAGAAGGTGGAGGGAGGGAAGGTGTTTATCCTAAGTGATTAAAAGGAATCAGGAGAGGGGAAAGAGGAAGAGGCGACAGTCTCCTACTTGGAGCCACATCTCACTTTAATTTTCTTTCACTGGTTAAAAGTGTGACATGAGGGTCCCTACTGGCTTTAAAACTCCCAGGGCTGTCATTACGGACTATGCCTTGAGTTTGGACTTTCTTATAGGGGATGATCTTCGTCTCTGGAGGCAGAGTACTCCATTGTGATCTCCGGCTCTTCTACTTAAGACCTACCGGTGTGATCCTCACAAGTGGCCTCATCCTCTCTGACACTATTTTTTTATGGAGAAAAAGGGGATAATACATAACTCGTAACAGATACAAAGAGGATTCAATGAAATGATCCATGCGGGTTATAATGTTTTTTAACATATATATAGAGGCAAATCAAATAGACAATATATTATTTAGCTTTCATCACTTTAGATTGTTAAAAGACATGGGACATTTGTAAGTGTAATAGTCACACTTATATTGGAATGTTTATTCAGTGTAATAAAACACTATGTAAGCCTTAAATATTTACTATCACAAAATAATTATTGCATGTGCTTATAAATCATCATGTCATTTGCAGTATTGGTTTTCTTCTTAAAAAGCATCATGTAATAATCCTTAAAAACAACCTTGCTTATTGGGAAGTCTCTGATCTTTATAAATTATTGGTTATAACGGGTTCCAAAGAAACTAAGCCAGAGCTACTGTCATTGCTCACTTGCAAGGACCCACCAGGGTCATCTATTTGCTCTAGGTCTGCCTCACCTTATCACATTTTTCTTTCTATGTGCACATCCAGAGTACGTCTCGCCCAGTAGTAAATGAGTATGTCCTATAAAATTTGCGAAATTTTCACAACTTGAAATAGTCTCTGACAGAGTAATTTTCAAATTGCCCCCGTGAAGATCCACACTGTGGATAAGAGATTGAGCCACTATAGTGGTTGTCCCCATTACCTAGTATTTCTTTTTGTCCTTGTAATAAAATTGTAGCTGAGGACATTCCCAGGCTTACTCAAATGGTACGTAAAACTTCCAGGAAATACCCTTACTGGGAAGTAGCTATCCTACTTTCCCCTTTCCTCCCTTCTTTTTTGAAGGCAGTGTGAAGGTCAGAGCCGGAATAACATCTTGAACCATGACATAGACACCAGGTGTCGAGGGCTGCAGAGCAAAGGATAAATGGTCCTGGCTTCCTGACAAAACTCACCACCGTATGAGCTCTGGACTGTTATGCTCTGATGATTATATGGGATTATTCTGGGTCTCCTTCCAATGGCCAAACTGTACCTTAATGAATAGAGCTTCTTTGACATCAGCACAGAACATGTATGATTCACAACAGAACAATCACCACTCATCTGAACGACACCAAATACATTTCAAGTATTCCAGCAAAATTACTTTTTAAATAAATAACAATTCATTTAAATATCTTATATTTATTCCACTATTTGGATCTTCGAACCTACATGGTTATTCGATTTGTTCTTTTTCTTTCCAAATACTCAATTTTTTTTCCATCCTGAGTGTCTCACTTTTTAAATACTTACATATTTAGTTTCATATGATAAAGAATTAAGGGGAAACTGTTACATCTTTTCCTAGTGAACATACTCTAGACTCTTTGACCAGTGAGTTTTATTTTTACTTTTTAAAAAGATTTTATTTATTTATCCATGAGAGACACAGAAAGAGGCAGAGATACAGGCAGAAGGAGAAGCAGACTCCATGCAGGGAGCCCGATGCAGGACTTGATCCCAGGACCCCTGGATCACGACCTGGACTGAAGGCAGATGCTCAGCCCCTGAGCCTCACAGGTGCCCCTGACAAGTGAGTTTTAAAAATTGGTTAAAGAACATGTTTTCCTATAAAACTTAGTTAATTAACTAAATGCTTCCTACTCATTGACTTGCTATTTTGTCTTTTTCTAGTTAAGGGTAACTTCTGGTTAGTACTGTATCTGCATGATGTCCAAACAGCCTATCTTCAAACACAGTGGCCTGTCTCACTGATTTATGATCAGATTATGATAATCCCAACTACTCATACTTAAGGCTTCATTTGAACAGGCTTAGCCAATGTGTGTTAAAGTGAACAATTCTAGAAGGCTGTGAGTGCAGTGAAACCAGCTCAAGCTTTGAAGTCAGATATGCCTGCTGTAAATTCTGACATGGACACTTATTACCCTATTTCTCCTGGGTTATTTCCTTGACTTCCCTGAGCCTATGTTTGTAAACAGGGGTAATAACACCTATTTCACTGTCTGACTGAAAGCAGTGCTTCATTCCTGGTAGGTGTTCAATAAATGTTAACCCCTTCCCCCTACTAGAGTGTTCTGACATAATGACCATATGTGACCATGACCATATGTGACCCTTGTTTCTTAGGACTTAGTGTATTTGCCTATTGCTGGTGCTGGGGGATATTTCTGGCTTTGCTCAGCAGCCTCTTCTATAGTTGGAACTTCCTTTGAAAGTTGGTTGGAGCTGAATTAGAATGAAGTCCACTGGGAATGGAGAAAAAGCAACTCTGCACTTTCGGATGTGCTGCAGTTGTGCTCTGCTGCTCTCCCCCTTCCCCACTTTATCTTGTTACCTTTTGGTGGATTTGAGACAAATGTCTCCAGCTGCTTGAGCTTCTGTGACAAAGGGTGTCTATGAGTTGCTCAGCCACAGCTCGGTCCAGCTCATCAAAGATGGGATGTTGTATAAGTGGGAGTCCACAGACGTATATTTTCATTCCCATTCGGCCACCGGCTAGGGGTGTGTCCCAAGGCCAGGGAAGAGGGGCAAAGAATATGTATTGAATGCTTAGCACGCACCTTGTCATTTGCTAGGCACTTGGTGTCATTACTTGATTTCATCCTTAAAAGGGCCCTGTGATGTAGGCACTCTTCTATCCGTTCCAGGTGAAGATACCAAGCCCTAAGTAACCTATTCATAATTATGAAGTCGTGAACTGAACCCAGCACTCTCTGGACTTGAAGCCCTGCCTCTTTTGCTATAGAATTCTACTTCTTAGACCTAACTGAGATTCTTTCTTTCCTCTGCAAAATGCTGGGGGGTGGATGTTCTCTAAAGTTCCTTATATGCTCAAATCCTATATCTCCATGCTCTTTACTTTGAATGCAGGAATATAAAACTTACTAAGCTTTTTAAAGACTTAATGTCATCTGCAATAAATGTTCACACTATATTTGCCTCAGTATGGTAGTCATTTTTTAATGCAGGAGATGTAAGAATGAGTAAATATATATAATTGGAGGTAAGGAGTAAAGAATTAGGTACTTATCACTTGTTGGAGACATCATTTTTCAGGAGATTGCTATTTAAAATCTAAATACTCTTATTTTTTAAAATTCTGATTATACAACAGAACACAAACGAAACAATTCAGAATCCATGCTGTGTTCAAAGAAGAAGGGGTTTCCATAGGTACAATTGAGCCCAACAGGAGATGCAGTTATAGACATGTTACGGCTGAAGGAACCAGGATACAAAAGATTATGTCGAAAAGCCCCTACATTATTAGCTTAACTCCATTTTAGTCTTCCTAGGTTGGCTGGGAGGTCATCACAACAGTATCTAACACTTAGCTCCCTTCATTTGTCACACACATTTTAAATTTGAAGATGTCAGTCTCACACTGACTTAGAAAAAAAAAAATCCTTGCCTTCTTTGGTATCATAATGCTTTATTTCTTTTCTGTCAAATAGCAAGGCCAGTTCTGGGGAGATTTTGCAGGGCTGTGCTAAAGCTCCATTATAATACCCTTCGAGTGGCAAATTCAGTTTTATATTTAATGGATATATCTGCCTCAGTCATAATCGGTAAGCCTCCTTCTGGGTCACCAAGAAATGTTGCATTTGGTTGGGATTTATTATTTCTATTCATTGTTCTTTGTGTACTTCTTTGAACAATAGTGGGAGGATACTCTTTTCTTTCCTTTATCATCATCAAGTCTGCGCTTTTATGAAACATTCAAATTTGCATTTTGCTTGAGTTCATAATACAGTAATATCGCAAGCGGCTAGGAATTAAAGGTATTTTAAAAAAGAGGCAGAGCACATTTTCTCAATTATTCAATAAGCTATAGAGGCAGATTCATGATGGAATGAGCATTTAGGCAAAGTGACAGAGGTGTGGAGGTCACGGCCTCAGAGGCAGATGCTCTGTGGAAATGTAACCTGGCCCATTTCACTGCAGTTTCTTTAACTGTATTATTAACGAGACACTCTAGCTGACTCCCTTTATGGACCGTTTTTTTGGTTTTTTGTTTTTGCCAATTTAAAATTCACCGCTTTGATTCCGCATTCCAGATTTTATTGCCACCTGAACCTCTGTGGCACAATGTGCGATTTTCATGCACATGAGGTTTCCACTGGTGTCAAGTGCGATGTGAACTTCGGGCAAGGACAAATGACTCAACTCTCCCCTGGAAATGGAATTGCAGGGCCCCTTACCCCCCCTTCCAAATGTGGCAATTCATCAGCCCCACAAATATGTTTTGGATGTGTACTGTGTGCAAGGGTATAAATACTGTAGGATGGCTTCTAGGATTGATTTAGCCGCAGCCCACTTCAATTCTCTCTAGCCTACTCCCAAGTTTTGGCCTAATTAAACAGTCTTTAACACCTGGTGCTTAAAAAAACAAAACAAACAAACAAAAAAAAAACAAAAACAAAGACAAAACAAAAAACAAAGTTGCATTAAGGAGCATGGGAACAAGAAGGGAAGGCTAGAAAAGACACGGCTTCTCTTCCCCTAGCCAGCCACTCCTGCTTCCACTGAAGTGGCTCTCACCACCCAGGCAGGTGGATGTCACCAGGAGCTGTGGAGACCACAACCTGTGACATCAGGGATCTCCCTGGGATGTAACATTGGTGCTGGGCTCCCAACTTCCTTTGCTTTGTTTATTTTTCGATGATAGAGGATCTCTGAGCACGATCTGAGCCAGGTAAATGTGCCCTCCAATGGCCCCAATCTGGCCTAGGGCTTGGTCCTCCATGGTGTAAGAGCTATTTCCTTTAGTCTAGGCCCTTAAGAAGAATATTGCAAAGTAGTGGGTCAACATTCTGGGGGCTGTTTCCTTCTCAGTGGATGAGTGAGGATGGAGGACTCTCATCTGGGGATGGATCTGGTCAGGAAGGGAGCTGCCGATGTCCACATCCTGTTTGTTCAGATTAGGGCTTTGAGGCCCAATTTCACCCTTCTCAATGCCCCCTCTCAAAACCACCATGGCAACCAACGAGGGGGACACACACACAGAGAGTTCAGGAAAATCATTCCCATGCGGGCTGCTGCCTCTGTGCCCTTTCTCTTTAAAAACCACGGTCAAATAATTGCCACTGGACTTTAAAACGACCCTGTAATAAGTGTGATGGACACCCAGGCATATGATTTGTTGGAAGGATCACATTATAACTTGGTCGGCATGATGTTTGGAAATTTACAAAGGATTTTTATTTAACAATCACAACAGTAGGTCACACTTAGTGGGAACTTACACCAAGCCAAGTGTGATTCTCAGCATTTTATGAGCATCTTCTCATTTAATTCTTATGGCAGCCCCATGCAGGGAGAACCTGTGAGGGTCACATGGCTCGAATTTCATCTTAGCTCTAGCTGTGTCGCCTTGTTGCCTCTCTGTTTCCACGTTTCCCGTAATCTTCACAACCACTATGTGGGCTCTAACTACCATTTCCCTGCCTTACACATGTAGAAATCGGCTCCAAAATGTTAGTACAACACTCTACATTTGAATACAATTCTCAGGAAGAAAATCTCATGTACTTTTGTCTGCTCTCCCTGTCTACTATAAGCACAATTGGTTCAAACAGCCTTTTTCGCCCCACCTCCACAGTAACTACCTAGCCTGGCATTCACGTTTGCGCAATTCCTAAGCTCCCACCAGTTGCTTCTCTGCAACCAGCCAACGTGTTAGAAACATGTCTAATTATGTATGTTATAAACATACCTCATCCAGCATCTAATCTAATATGTGATAAACATATCTAATCATGTGCCGTGCTCTGCTTTATACCCTCGGTAGCTTTCTGTTATTCCTGAGATGAAAACTAGAGCCTTAACATGACCTGTAAGGAATTTACCTACAGGTGACTACCTAGCCAGATTGATCTCACAACACTTTGCCTCTTGCTCTCCTTATTAAATTAAGGAAGGTAGGGAAGGTGAGCATCTTGTCATCTGAACTGCTTCCCAAGGATAAGACCCAATATAGAAAATGCTAGCCGTAATCACCTGTCCTTGGGCACTCATCACCAACTGCCTGATTCATACTGTCTCCAGCTACTGTGCACACCTATGCCTCAATTCTGGATGGAGAATGCGTGTTCCCATAGAGTCAGCATTATAAAAATTGGTTAAGTTCCAGGGCCCCAAAACCCTATTTTTCCTACAAGGTAGCAAAACTATTGTACAGAAAGTACTACACTTTTCATTTGACAAAATAACAATATTTGACAAAATAATGACAGCCAACATTTATTTAGTACTTTAGAACCTACCAGGCGGTATTTTCCATATTTTGGTATATATTAACTCCTCCCAAATTTATAAGGTAGTTACCATTATAATTCCCATTGCACAGATAAAGAAAATTAGCCATAGAGCAAATTCCAACCAAGAAAAGAAATTCAGGAGGTGGTGAGCTACACCATAGTTTTTTTGTTTTTTGTTTTTTTTTTTTTAAATAGAAGAAGAAGCTAAGCTTTTTAAAAAAATTTTTATTTATTTATGATAGTCATGGAGGGGGGGGCAGAGACATAGGCAGAGGGAGAAGCAGGCTCCATGCACCGGGAGCCCGACGTGGGATTCGATCCCGAGTCTCCAGGATCGCGCCCTGGGCCAAAGGCAGGCGCTAAACCGCTGTGCCACCCAGGGATCCCTACACCATAGTGTTTTTTTTTTTTTAAGATTTTATTTATTTATTCATGAGAGACACAGAGAGAGAGAGAGAGGCAGAGACACAGGCAGAGGGAGAAGCAGGCTCCATGCTGGGAGCCCGATGTGGGACTCAATCCCGGGACTCCAGAATGAAGCCCTGGGCTGAAGGTGGCGCTAAACCGCTGAGCCACCCGGGGATCCCCTACACCATAGTTTTAATAAGAAAAATGATATTCATATGCCTCCATTTGTACTTCTAACATTAGTAGGATAGCAGTTTAAGTTTCGATCACAAGCAGAGTTCTGAGGATTTTTTGCTCCCTACTGCACACTTTGAAAAGCAAAAAAACAAAATTACAATCATTTCCTAATTAAGAATTCAATGCTTGTTTCTCGGCCTTTGAAAATGCTCTCCTAACTATGACAATAAAACAGTTCCTGCTTTTCGTTGATTTACATTTTGCTTCTGTCTACTGAGACCTGTGGCAAGATACCCACCATTGTGATCCACTCACTCAATGATTTATGTTAGTGTCTGACTGGGTAATAAGAGGGTGCATGCACAGTCCAGAATCTGTAGCATGCAGAATCAGTTTCTTTACAGCGACCCCATATAGGACATACCCTCTAGGAATGCACCCATATAACAATCCTCCACGTCTTGCAATTGTCTAGTTTGTTCTTCTGCCAAATTGGGACAGCTCCCTACTGCATGGGGCTAAGTCTCTGTTTAGATTTTTATTTTTTAAAAGCTTAAGTAGGTTTTGCGGGTTTAAAAAGATCAGATCTCCAAGTTATTAATATTTGAGCAACTGCAAAAAATTAAGCTAAAATTCCAGACAACATCACTGATTCATTTTCATCTATTGACTTTGTTGTTTTACACTTTGGGGAATATTTGGCTGGGGTCTGTTTGATTTGGGAGGATTATTAAAAAGCATTTTCATTGCCTACAATGATTTTCAATAATAGGTCAGCAAATGAAGGGATTTAAATACATGTTTTATTGAAAGTTTAAAAATATTTTGGATTTAAAGGGATGCTCTAATATAACACTGAAATGTTCTGCAAAAGCAGAACTGTTTCTTAGTCGTGAATTAATGTAAATAAGGTGGATAATTACATACTGCTTGTGTATTTGATATTCTCAGCATAGGCTGTAACCAGGGAACATGTGATTTATTTTTTTCCTTCCATCCTCTGCCCCACTTTTCCCACAACACCATAGCCCCCACACCATTCTGGTGCACGTTTCTTAAATAAATATTGTAAATATATCATAATATAAAAAAGATGCAATGTGATTTTTAAGAGTTGGTAATATGAACATGCATAATATACATGATAAAAGGAATATTTGAGCATTTTTTTCCAAATATTCATCATGGGCTTAATAAACTGAGACCCTCCAAACTATCAGAGTGCTAAACAATCTGTATAGCTCAGGTCCTTACCAAACAGAACCAACGTGAGCTCCTGCTTAGTGCTATGCCAACAATGAAAACTTTAGGTGTAGAGAAATGGGATATTGGGAGTTGGGAGCTTCAGAGTGCTCACTACAATGGCTGTTTACCAACCAGTTGCAAAAACATTTCAATATTTTAACTAACTGAATGTCTATAATGGTGCATTATTTGTTGAGGGAGGTCATCTAGAGGACATGACCTTCAGTGACCTGTGAGCTGGACCCCCAAAAATCAGAGGCTTCCCATCCCCTCCCGTGTCCTTGGAACTTGCACACTGCTCACCTTCCCAGTGCACAGAAGCTGCCCCAACGACACGGACTTGAGATAGTGATGTAGTGTTGACACCATCTGGTTGGTGCCCATCATCAGACAGTACACATGACTGAACTCTTTTAAGGCCTCTATATAAACTTAAGATTGGGAGTGTGAGTGTAGAGAGAGAGAGATCCACTCATCTTGCAGCCACCTGAGACAAACCGATACGTAAGTTCCCTTGTTTACCAAACTGCCACCTACCAACCTAGAGTGACCTGCGTTTTTCTTCGAGGCCCTGGCTCAGATCTCAAGGTGAGATCAGCTAGTAATATGCAGCCTAGTGAAACCAGCACTTTGCATTGACCATTTTAAGATCTTGTCTTTGTATTGCTATATGAGAGCCTGCTTCTAGAACCACACCTCCAGCCTGTCTTATAAAGAGGAGCCCGCACTGAACATCTCCTGCTGCTGCTGATCAGTGCATTCCTTATTACTTTGGTAAATAGGGTATCTCAGAATATAGGTGGTGGGTGGGTTTCTAGACTTTATGTAATATATCCACTATATCCACTTTTACACGCTCGCTTCTCAGAGCCCTCATTTCCTTCTTTTACCAACTGCCATGGCAATGCGCCTTTCATGGGCCATTGCATTCCCCAAGCATGTTAGCCTTTTTCCTGAAGGTCCTTGCCAGGATGCCAAGTCCCATATTGCAGGGGAATGATCTCACAACAATACATTCGTCCTTATTTCACTTTATAGTCTGCTTTCCCTGATCCAGGTCCTTAACATCAGTATCCAGGCATACGCTTCCTGTTCCCTCCAGTACATGTTGACCAGGTCCTGCATCTTCTTTGATATTGCTTTCCCTCCATTAGTGCTGAGATCTAGTATTTCCCTGGCCAGGTTATGTTTCAATTTATGTGATTTCAACCTTAATTATTGTTCTGGAAGCCAGGTTAGATCAAGGGAGCATGCATATGTTGTCTCCTAATACCCCAGCTTCTGTGCCATGCTGTCCTCAGAGAGGGAAATGTGGGCAACTTCTGCAAATCCAGAGGGTTCACAGGAAACTAGAGATTTAAGAATTTCAAGTGCAACCTTTTATGTCAGGATCTCATTCTTCTCCAGTTAAGGTGCTAACCTTGATGTAGTAGACTTGCTTAGGTTGAGAATTCAGTCTTCTTTTAGTTCCTAGCTGTTTATTTGTTAATTTGTTTGTTTGTTTGTTTTAACCAGCCAACACCAAGAGATGAGAATCTCTTTATATGCTGTCAAAAAGGACATCAGGTTTTCATAGCTATCCCTTAATTACTCAGAATTTTATAACCTTTTTCAAAACAGCAGTTGTTCTCATCAATAACCAGATAATTCCATTATCCTTATAACTACAATAATTAATACTTTCCAAACACCTGATACATTGCACCCACTAGTGTCTTTACTTCTGTTATACCAACCCCATTCACCACCAGGAAGCAATTTAACAGTTTCACAGCAACCCTGTGCCAGGTGCTCCATCTACCATCAGTAATAGGGTCCACAATGCAGGGGACTGATAGGTGATCAAGCTCCAATGTCCCATCTCAGTGTCTGCACTTTCTGGCTGCTCCTGGAATCAGCTATGGCCAGTTGATTTCCCAAGGAACAGAATGTGAATAGAAGATTAGCATGCAGGATAAACACCGTGCCAGAAAGAAAACAAGCATAACTGGGAAAAGGGAGAATTTGGACCACAATGCAGGGCAGTCTCAGTAAAGATCTGAACTAGGGGTAGCCCTTTAGGGTTGTTCTGAGTTGGGATAGAGGGGTGGGGAGGAATGGCACTTAGGTCAAGGCAATTCTTACTAGTGTAGGTCAATGGCTCTCAAACTTTAGCATATATTAGAATCAGAAACCAAAAAGCTTATAAAATAGATTCTTGAGTTTCTGGTTAGGTCTGGAATGTGGCCTGAGAACTTGCATCTCTCTCAAGTGGTGCCAGTGATCCAAGGGATGCAGATACTGCCGCTCAAGGGCTCGTACATTGAGAATCACTGATGTAATTCATTTCTTGGAGGGGCTTCTGGGCTGGAACACCCCCAACATCTGGGAGAATAGGTCCTACAAGCCGGAGAGGGCATTTGAAAAACACATCACAGCACCTGGAATCAGCGCAGACTCAGAGGTGAGGTGTGTCATCCTTTCGATGCCAGAACTTACTTTTCTAAGTGGGAAGTTCGAAATTGGGGCAGTAGATATCATGGCTACTTTCTCTACCAAAAATGCAAATGACTTAGAAAGTTTAATCTTTTTAAACAATTTTTTTTTTATCCTGATGTCATTAGTAAAGATATTAGTACCATAAAAACATTGCAATTTTATAATCTACCATGGAAATGAAAGCCATAAATAATGCTGCAAGAACATAATAATCTGGCCATAATTATTGTTAATTTACTTTTCAATTATTATCTAGTTATATTAATGATTAATTCAACTTTTAAGTATTGATATAACACTTTGCAACCATTATATGCTTAATAAACTCAGCAATTTTATGATATATAGATAAGCTTGTTATTGTTTTTGCAAGTGAAGAAACATAGTTACATAGGATTAGCTCAAAGGAGTGAAAGAGGCAGAAGCCAAAGTCTGAATTTTTAACCACAGGAATCTCATATCCCACCCACATCTACTTCCCATGAGAAAGAGAAACCTTTACCACAATCCATGAGAAATAAACAAACAGCATCCTTGTGGGTAAAGTATCAATAGAGGAAATCAGAAGCCTGTATAGTAGCATAAGGTGGATGAATTTCAATTTCCATCACGGTACACAGGAGATTCTTTTGCTGTTTACTTTCTCCATTAAGGTTTTTGCTATTTACCATTATATCCTCTTAGTCACTCAGCACTGCTTTACATCCTTTACTTCCTATCAACTGTCAAAAACCTCTTCAGAAAATGTTTGATGGAACACTTCTCCCCAGAGTGTATGGAGGCTTTATAATGGGTCAGATTGGTTAGGCTGAACTACATTTCCCAGAATTCTCTTTGCTACAAGGTTCCAGTTACAACGCACCCAAGAGAGATTCCTTTGCAAGACCTAGAGGCCATAAATGAGACGGCAGCCATCTTGTAGTTGACACACGTCCTGGATCTGCTGACGCACCACTCTGGCCTAAGGCAATAGCTTGGTGTGCAACGGGTCCAACTGTTCCTGGGTCTCCCTTCTGCTTCTCTGACTCCTGGGACAAGTGGGTGACCTGGAGATAAAACTTATCCTCATGAGTTTAGCTCATGCGTATGGGTTCCATCTTACTCTTGTCCTTCCCCACTTCTCATCCATCTTTCCTTCCTGACTCTACTTGTCCTGTGGACTTAAGGTTCTAGCATCAAATGTGAGGAATAAAGCTTCACAGAAATTGCTTAAACAACTCCAGTTTCCACATCTGCATGAGATCAATTCCCTGTGACAAATCTTTATCTATCATCTATCTATCATCTATCATCTTCTAGCAGTTCTATTCCTCTGATGATATCCTGACTTGATTCAGAATTTGGTACTGGAAGCGAAGTGGCTCCAAATAAACAAAATCTTAAAGATGAGTTCTTTATATTGGTTCTAGGCTTTCTGGAATTGATTGTCTGATGTGATTACATTTAGATACAGTGATGCTCTTGTATGTCATGATATAGGGGGCACTGGTAATCACAGATAACATAGGCATCACAGTGACTCCATTTATCATCTGTAGATACCTGTAATCAAGTGCCTTTAGAAGGCAATGTTCTGGGTCATCAAATATTGTAGCTTTAAAATATTATAGTAAAAATACAGCAAAAATATTATAATAAAAATATTTTTAAAATAGTAAAAATATATATTAAAATAATATAGTAAAAATATAGAGTATAAAGGAGTTGGTTGGTTGCTTCTAACTGTGCTGGAGAACTTGAAGCAAGAAAATAATGAACTCACAATGCTTTAAATTCTCATCTCAAGGTCTGCATAGAGGACATTGTGTGACTATTTCAAGGAAAACTTCTGTTTGCTGTAACAGTGGGACTAAGATTTCTGAAAACCAAACCTGAAGTCTAATCCTGTAGGTGCCTAAACTATAATGCAAATTGAGTTATCAACCTTGAAGAGTCTGTTTTCTGAAAGTAATACCATTGATTGGGAAGGAATGAGATCCTAAAAATGAGGATGGGACATATGCGCAGATTCTGATGACCCGATATCCTAAAATCTTTTGAGTCCTCCTTGCTGGTGGAAGTAGCCCTTCTGTCCCTTCCTATGGAAGTTAGTCTTTCCCAAGGAACCTGTAATGCCCCACTACCCCTGATACAGTTGCCTTGCGATGCACTGCTGATTACCCTCTCGACCTAGCCTTGCCACCCTTCCAGATATATAGCCAGACTCAAGTTCCAGCGGGCCCAAAGGGTAAGGTACAAATCATGACCTGTGAAAAAGCGCAATATTCATCAAGAGAATTGTATGATTTGCTAATTTATTTTGTCAGAAACCTGAAGGATATATGTAAGGATAGACATTACAGGTATGGAATCAAGGTAGAAGGCATATAAAGTTGTTCAGACCTATAATATTGCTATAAGTCTACTAAGAGAGATTCTAGATTTAATGCTTTAAGCAGAGGAGCTGGAAATGGCCCTAACTTTTCTTTCTTTTTTTTTTTTTTTTTTGGAGATTGGTTGAAATATTGGTCCAAAATATCCTATGCCAAATAAGTTAAAATGCTATAAGTTTGTTTCTTGGAATACTGCAGAGGAAGGTATCCAAAAGCACAGGGTGATTAGAATATTAAAGTGCTTTTCTTATCTAAGACCCACTCTTTCACCTCTGGAGGGTTCAGAGAACATATTTTTCATGAAGTTCTGAGAAATAAATTTGTAAGGAGACCATAGCATCTGTTTTTTTTTTTTTTTTTTTTTTTTTTTTTATTCATGAGAGACACACACACAGAGAGAGGCAAAGACACAGGCAGAGGGAGAAGCAGGCTCCATGCAGGGAGCCTGACATGGGACTCGATCCGGGGTCTCCAGGATCATACCCTTGGCTGAAAGGCAGGCGCTAAACCGCTGAGCCACCAGGGCTGCCCGACAATAGGACCTTTGAAGAGTTTTGTGGTAGCTCTTCTTCTTGGGTCAGAAATGACAGAACTACTCCCATAAAACTGGGATGCTGTGTGCAATGGGTTTGATGGCATCACTGGGACTAAGTAGCAGCATTAAACTCCCAAAACAAGCAGGTGGCAGGTTACTATAATGAACACTGGAGCCAATGCAGCCATTCGCGTGGACTAACTCACAGGTTGGCCAGGTTTTCATGGTGTCCCTAGAACTGAAAATGATGTGTAGCCTCATAGAGTCTTACTTAATCTTTATAACTGGAAAAGTTCTAGCCAACAGAAATCTGAGTTGAATTACCAAAACAGAGTCATAACTCCTCCATTGATTCTCAGACTTGAGCCAGTTCACATGACAAGAATCCTTTGAGGAAAGACCCTGGTACACTGGCAATAATTTATACCATTACTTTTTTCCCCAGAATTCCCCCAGGGGTATCTGGGACCATTTTTGCAATATGGCTATAAAATGTGAGGGAAAAATAATTGGATTTTATGGATATTAATAGAGACTGGCTTAGAACTAATACCAACTTCTATATACTTAAAACATTACTGTGGTCCATCCGTTGGAGTTTGGTCTTTTTTTCTTTTTTTTTAAGGATTTTATTTATTTATTCGTGAGAGACACAGAGAGAGAGGCAGAGACACAGGCAGAGGGAGAAGCAGGCTCTTCACAAGGAGCCTGATGCGGGACTCAATCCCAGGATCCAGGATCACGACCTGAGCCAAAGGTAGATGCTCAACCTCTGAGCCATCCAGGCGTCCCTAGAGTTTGGTCTTATGGAGATCAAATAATCAATAAAGTGGGTCCTTTGGTTTAGGACCCTCTCACAATGAAACATGGGGATCTCCAAACAAACTCTGTGTTTATTATCTTTGTTGTAGAATGCATAATTGGAATATGCATAGTTAGTGATAGGAAGCATCCCCACAGTGTTTCCCTGACCTATGGAGTTAAAACTATTATGATAGGAAAGTCCAAAGAGAAGCCATTATAACTGTCTCTACTTATGAAAATGGAAAACCAGAAGTAATACTGCATTGCTGGAGATAATTGTGGAGATTAGCGGCACAATCAAGGACTTCCCATTCCACTTGCGATGAAGAAGACAGATGGATTTTGGAGAATAACAGTGGATTATTATAAACTTAATCAGAGAGTGACTCCAATTGCACCTGCTATTGCAATTTTTTTTTCTTTTTTCTGGACCAAACCAACATACCCCCTGGCATGCAGCTATTGATCTGGTGAATATTCTTTTTTTCTTTATACTTGATAGCAAAGACCAGTAAAGAAGCAGTATTATTGCAACTAACAAGGCCAGCTATATACCTTAGTTATTCTATCTGAGTGGTGTACCAGCCCTATGTCACAATTTAATATCTGCAGAATATGATCATCATTCTCTTCACAGGACATCGAACTGATCCATTACATTGATAAAGTTATGTTTGTTGGGCCTGGTAGGCAGAAAGTAGCAACCACCCAGGCAAGTTGCTAAGATACTTGCATGTGAGAGGATAGGGAATGAAACCTATGAAAATTCAGGAAACTGTAACCTTGGTGAAATTTCTAAAGGTATGATGGCTTGGAGTATATATTAAGCTATCCCTTGCAAGTGAAGAAAAAGTTACTGTATCTGGCCACTAAGAAAGTAGCATATCACCTAGAAACCACTTTGGATTTTGAAGCAACACCTAGCCCCATTTGGGCATGCTACTCTGACCCCAGTATTGAGTGGTCCACAAAGCTCCCAGTACTGAGTGAAACACCTCACAAGAGAAGGCTCTGGGACAAGTCAAGACTGACATGCCAGCTGCTGTGGCCCTTAGGCCATATGGGCCAGCAGATCCTATGGTACTTGAAGTGCCAGTGGCTAATAGGGATACTATGTAAAGCTTTTGGCAGAGCTTTATCACAGTGAATACCCTTTAGATTTTGGAACAAAGCCATTCTGTTCTTTGATGATAATTTCTCTTTTAAGAAACAGCTTTTACATTGCTACAGTCTTTTAGTAGAGAGACTGATCACTTGACCATGGACCACCAACTTACCTGTGACCCATCAAGAACTGCATGTGATGCCTTGTTCACCAAACCATGGAGCTGAGTGTGCACAGCTACACTCCATTATTAAACAGAAAAAATACATACAAGGTCTTGTCCAAGCTGGTCCTGAAGCCAAGTAAGTTATATGAACTCAGGTGCCCTTTGTCTCTTTTTTGACAAGCACTTGTGGTCTCATAGCGAGGTCCACGCAACCAGTTGACCGAGGAAGAGACATCCTGGGTTTGTTTTATAGGTAGTTCTTCATGATTTGCAGGCAAAACCCATAGGAAAATAGTTAGAGCACTACAGCCCTACTCTGTGATGACCCTGAAGGATTATAATGTAAGAAATCCTCCCAGTGGGTAGAACTTCAAGAAGTGCCTCTGAACATTTCATTTTTTTGTGGATGAAAGGATGACATGATGTATAAATCTATACAGATTTGTGAAGTATAGCAAATGGTTTGACTGGATGGTCAGGGACTTCAAAGGAACTGATTGAAAAGTTGATTATTAGGAGTTCTGAGAAAAAGTTGTGCGGCAGACCATTCCAAATAAGCAGGGAGGTTGAAGATTTGTCCTATGTGAATGCTCATCAAATAGTGACGATAGTAGAAAATGATTTTTATAATCAGGTGGATAGGATGACTCACTCTGTGGATAAAGTTAGCTTACCTCTCCAGCCGCTCTTGTCCTTGCCTTTTGGGCTCGGGGATAAATGGCCATGACAGCAGAAATGGAGGTCACATAGGGCTCAGCATTGTGGACTTTGTCTCACCAAAGCTGACTTGGCTGCCCCCACTGATGAATGCGTGGTCTTAGCGGAGAACTGCTGCAGAAACCAACATAAGCTCCTGATGGGACCCTATTCCCCTGCGGGGTCAGCAAACTATGGCAGGTTGTTTACATTAGGAAACTTCCATTATGAAGAAGGCAGTATTTATTTCTTACTAAAATAGATACTTACACTGGGTGTAGATTTGCCTTCCCTAATGCTTCTGCCCAAACACTCGGCCCTAGACTTCAGGATGCCGTATCTACCTTAGTGGTAGTCCACACAACATCACTTCTGACCAAGGGAATCATTTTACAGAAGATGACATGTGGCAATGGGTTCGTGTTCATGGAATCCGTGGGTCTGAACTTGCTCCCCATTATCTCAAAGCAGCTGGCGTGATTGGTCAGGATTTGAAAACTTGTGCTAGTAGGGTAACAACAACACCTGGGGGGACTAGTGTAATGTCTTCTCAGATTGGTATGTGCTCCTAGTCGGCGTCCGATAATGCTGTTTTCCTGTAACCAGGACCCGTGTATGCAGGAATCTAAGGGCAGAGGTAGATGTGATCCTTTCACTGTACCCTAAGTGATCTACTAGCAAAAAGGTTTTGTTTCCCATGCCCATGATCTGCTGGCCGCACAAAAATGATTCCATTCCAACTGCTGCTTGGACACTGGTTTCTTTAGGGCTTTGAATTAACAGGCAAAGAAGAGGGTTATTCTGCTGGCTGGTGGGTTTGAGAACTCCACTTAAGGGGACATAGGTCGCTACTATTCAATGTTTTAGTATCAGATGCAAGGCAACAGCCCTCCAGAGACTACCTGACCAACTCAAGTTTTCAAATTATATAAGGTCAAATCCTTACAACAAAGCTCTGTATCTAACTATTTCTCTGCACATATATCTATCTCTATCATCTCTAGTATCCTGATAATTCTGCTTTTTTATTGGATCCTAATGAAGGTGTAAATATAAGTGGTTACAAGGAAATTAAAGTGTTACTTTCTAAAAAGAATCATATCCTTAAACCACTGGAGAAGAGACTTACTTTTGGAAAAAGGCTTTTGGACTAATTGCCACGAAGGTCAGATTACCACTAAGGTCAAAAAAGATACTTTCCCAGTAGGATCTAGTAAGCGTTTTTTCACCAGAACAATGTGTGTTAATTTAAATAGGCTGCTATTTGTTTGCTAAATTGGCACTGTAGCTTGGGTGAATCTAATTAGTTCAATAATACCAAGTGTTAGGAAGATGTTTTCTATATTTCAAACAAACGGCTGCAATAGGACCTCTAGGAAAATCTGTTTTATATTGGGGATTTTCTATGTGAGGCATTCTATGGAAGAAACTAGAAAAACTGATCATTCAATAGAAAGGGAAAAAAATCAAAATGGAATTTCTTTGAGAATGTTTCTTTCTGATAAGAACACATTTTGTGCTATCCCTTGGCCTGAAAGAAAGGGACTTTCTTCAAGTCTGCTGAAGACTGAATATTTAGATCTGTAAACAATAATAAATGTGACTTTTTGTGATATCATGTAATTACTGTAATGAGATAGTGAGATCAAAATCTCACTAATATAATGAATATGCAGCAGCATTTTTCAGTGTCAGTAAATCTGAAACATCTCGAGGTAATCCAGCAAAGGCCATGTGAATGCACCAAGCACCCAGGATGAAAGAGGCTCTGAACCTGCCCTGGGGCCCTTGTTTCAGGACTTTATCTGTGATTATGGTGAATAAATGAGGCAGGCTAGTGTAATCTCAGCTTCACCACCTCTTTACAAATATCCTAATTTTATCTCAGGATTTATGTAAACAACTTATTTTTGTCACTTAATACTTACGTGTTCAAACTTCAGACATCTGCTTTAATGGGCTTCTAGGGCTTTCTGTCCTCAAACCAGAAGCAGATGTATTCCACATTTCACCTCTCCTTTCATAACAGCCTCTTTTCATCGCTTCAATCAGTCAGTCTAACTATGATTAAAATTGTGTAATAAATTCCTGGTTGTATGCTGGACTCCAGGAAACAGGGAGCTTGAGAAGCATTTATGCTGGGGATTGCAGAGTAAAACATGTGGGCCCCTTCTCTGCTCCCTGTGAACTCTGTTCTTGAATCAACCAAACTATCAAAGCACAACAGCATCTGGAAGATTCATCCCAGATTCATTGTCGGGGGGTGCCTGAATAGCCTCCATCCAGCAGGAATTTCTAACTCCAGAACTGTATTTCCAACAAGGCTCCTGGCTTTGTGTTGCAAGCCTCCTTACCATATTTCTTCGAATATATATCCCCAGGTATTTTCCGTCCCACTTCAATTTTGAGGAACAAATATATTTTTTTATTTGGTTGGTTGGTTTTTACTCCAAGTTATTTTCACAGCGGTGAGCTGCTTTGGTTGTTGACAAAAGTAGTCGCTGCTCTGAAAGAGGCATGAAAGACCCTATTTGCTGAAAGAGAAAGCAAGAGTGTGTATAGACTTTGTAACAATGCTTGAGTGATTTGATACGGAGGAAATTTAGCTGTAAACTGCAGTGGCTGTAGTCCCCGGGGCAGCCACAATCTATTCCTCTAACTTTTATCTTAAAGCCTGACTATCTTTTCTGACTACTCCTATTTTAGGAATAAAACATTCATGTATGAAGCCATAGAAAGAAATGCAACCCCATGGAAACACAAAGTGGGAGGGGCTTGGGTCATTAAGCAATTTGTGTTTTGAAGCTTTCCCTCATTGTAGAGGTTTCAGAAATTATCACAGGAGAATTCTAAGTTTTCAGCTCATCTCAGCAGTTTAAGAATGCAGAGGGCAACTTTCTCAGCATGAAAAATCTGAAACATATTTTGAAATAAAATCATTAGAAACATTGTTTTCTAATACATTTCTCAGCTTACCCATGCTGAGCCATGTAAAAAGGGGGAGAAAATGGCATTTTGTCCCTGACCATATTGGTAATTAGAACATTATAAGCCTAGTAAACAACATGTGAGTTGCAAGCTCTAATGTAGTCTAGCACTTTATTGTCAGTTGCCATTGCATTTATTTAAGCTACTAATTAGGACTGTAACCATTGCCAAATAAAACACATACAGCCTGGTGGCTTAAAAGCCAAAGTCATTATGTAAAGGGCTATGAGAGAGTGTTAGAGAAATAGTTCTGTGCTGTCTTTTCTAATCAGTGAGATATGAATGAATGCAATACAGCATGAAAAATGAGTAAAGGAAAGATGATATTGGTAAAAAAAAAAGGGGGGGGGGGGAGATATTTCTGCCTCATTGAAATCCATTTATTTGTTTCCGATCTTAGTACTCATCTGGGAATTTACCAAATCATAAGATATTTCTGATGACAAAAAAAAAAAATGCTCTTTTCTGGTCTCTGTTATAAATTAAAAGAATGCTTGCTTCTGAATTTACACAGTTCACTTATTTGATAAATGAATTGTGGTAAAATTCCTCTTTGGTAGCCACGAATAATAAAGGCTATTTGGTGTGGTCCTGCAGAATAGAAGCCTTGATGACAAACGCAACTGGCTGTGAACTTCAACTCTGCTACCTACTAAATGTGTGATCGTGGGCAAATTTCTTAGGCTGTCTGGATCTTAGTTTCTTTGTCTATAAAATGGGGCTAAAACAATAGTCTCTATTCTTGAAGTTATGTGAAAACAAGACGCAGTAAGATCTAGAAAATGCTTAGCATAGTGTCTGGCACATAATAAAAGCTCAATAAATGTCTGCTATTTTTAAAGTTGCAAGCTTATATAACCTTGCAATATTCAAAGTATGCTTATAGAATGTAGATCCATAATAGTTTGGTCTTTTAATGGAGCAAGGACCCACAATTTTTAGATACAGTATGATGACGTAAAGAAACTTCAGATTGGGTCAAATGAGTTCATGGTTGCCTGAAGGTCCAAATGAGATGAACAGGGACATCCAGAGTTAAGCATAAAGCTAATAAGCTGATAATCTAACAGCCTGAAGCCAGGTAGGGAGAGTGAAGAGCTATCAAGGCAGGAATTTTTCTTATGAGCAGGCACAAGGTTAGACAGATTGGGATGGAGCAGGGATGAAAGATACAGAATCTTCAAGGACACATTATAAGGAGGATGCTGCATCAGATCGCAGACAAGTAAATTGGAATCAAAAGCATGGAAGAAAAAATATCAAGTAATAGTTGAGGAATAAAAGCAAACCCTAGAAATGGACCAAAGGGCGAGCTGATAACCACAGCAGCTGAGCCACAGCAAAGAGTGAGGGGCAGACTAATGGCAAGCCTATGCTATTCACTCGCCTGCTGTGTGCAGGATCCCGACGAATTAGGAGAATAAAACAGTACATGCACAGAGAACGTGAGAGTTGGAACTCGGAAGCATTTCTCAGTTTCTATTTATTCATTTATTCACTCCACAAATGTGTGCTGATCACTTATTTTGTGCTAGGCTATGTTCTAGACACTGATTATATGGTATTAACCAAAGACGAAAATCTCTACCCCCGTGGAAATTATATTCTAATGGGAGAAAGACAGATACTTAACAAAAATAAAATATATTACATGTGAGATGACGTGAGTGCTAGACAGAAAGAGGAATAAGAAGTGTTGTGGGGGATGCAATTTTATATGGGCCTCACTAAAAAGCGACGCTTGAGTAATAACCCAAAGGAGATGAGGGAACACAACACATGGATTTCTGAAAGGTGGCGTTCCCGAGGGATGTGAGAGCTGATCTGAGAGCCCACCGGCTTGCTCCGAGACCCACTAAGTCAGGGGCTGCAGGACAACCACTAGCCCGGGCTGGATGAAGGGTCTGGGGGACACCAAAGTGTCTTCAGTTGTTGGGAAATCACAGTGAAATTGAGAAATCAGGCAGGGCTACCAGGGTATGACCAAACCAGAGAGACTAAATCATGGACAATACAGGCAGAAACTGAATCCCCAAATGTCAATGGGGCCGGCATATCCCTTGTTGGCAGGTCCAGAGCTAGACTTGCATGCAGACACCTTACTTTCCCTGCCAATTCCACAAGGACATTCCCTCTTCCAACTCCAACCACGTCCCCACAATATTTAAGGGAGAGAAACAAGGAGAGGGTTCTGAATCCCTGATTATTTTTACCCAAGAGAAGCTGGACCCTAGCCAAACATTCCATATACTAGATTATGTAATTTATATAAATTATATATGGATTCTATAATTGGGCAAAACTTTAAACGGATATGCACATTTGGTTCATTTGGTTTATTTTCCTCCATCCTTCACCTATTCCACATCTGTGGCTGTGGCCCCAGAGGAAGGCATTTGAAGTGTACTGTGAGCAAATCTACAGCTCCAATGCATTTAAATTACCAAAGGAAAAATACAGGATAGAGGTTTCTTCAACTGCTATGGTATGAAAAAGACTTAAGTGTTTTCTTCTTAGTTATCTGTAAGTTTGTTCTAATTGCCCTGTTCTTCTTTCCTCCTTTAAACATATGTTTAGTCCTTTTATTTTTCCATTTAACTATTTTTATGTTCTTGTTCCAAAATGATTTTCAGAATAAGATGTTCTAGTAGCAGTGCAAATAACAAATATTATTTGGCTCATTCAATACTTTCTGTTCTTCTGAGGAATGTACCTTTTTTCTTTCCGATGATGTAATTCTAATGGGAACCTCTATGATGATGACAATGATGGTGGTGGTGGTGATGAGAATTTTAAGGTAAGTATTTACTATTTTATTGAGCCTTTAATATGTACCAGATACTGTGCTAATTGCTTTGGGTACATTAATTACTAGTATTTCCTCCGCATTTCAGATGAGGAAATGGAGACGTAGAGAGGTTAAGTTAGTCTTCCAACATGCACAGTCAGTAAACAGTGGGGCCCCAACATGTTGTTATATCACCATCTCCTCCTGGTGCCAGGGCTTCTTCTGTGGTGGTTACCAGCACAGACTGGCCCAATGATATTATCATACCCCAAACCTCAACTGACTGTCCTCAAGGGATCCACATGACCCAAGCCAGGAATGTCTTTTCCAAACTGGAACTAAGGAAGAATTACAGGAATGAGGAGGTGGGGAGGAGTGGAGGAACAGAAGGAGGACGTAGAGGATACTCGAGAGTCTTAGGTGCTACTGGTGGCCATGTTTTCCATCAAATGAAGGAAGCCAGACTACGAGAATGAAACCATGATCAGTGATTTAGGGAGTGTAGGGAGACTCTATTGTCTAAGGCTAGGCTTCCACTGCCCCTGGAGTGTAGCTGCATTCCTGCTATTACATAACGTATTTCAAATTGGGTTTCTGTCACTTGCCACCAAAAGTTCTGAACAAATGCACATGAAAAAAAAAGGAGCTTAAACGTTAAATGCCTCACCTTTGACTATTTGTGGTAATCTAGTAACTTCAGAGTTGCAAGTTTGTAACTACAAAATAGCTGCACATTAAGATTTTCATTATTTTTAGTAAAGGTAATATTGCTTTGTTCAGTATATTTGATGGTCAAGATCTTGGTGATTTTTTTTTTTTAAATCATAGTATGTGAAGGGGCTTGGAGAGGGCATCCTTGACCACCCAAATCTGTAAAAAGGTCTAACTCGATACTTTCACTGAGATTTTTTTCTTTACATCCCACAAAGATTGAGTTCATTCTTGCTCTTATCTTTAAAATATTTTTTCTATGCTGCCAACATAGTGTCTCTCATATTATATAGGTATTTTGATAGGTTTATAAAATGTATGTTATCAATTTTTGGCTTTGTATTTTAATATTTAGCATATACTTAGCATTCTCTAGATATTTAAGATACATTTATTACATAAATGAAAAAAATCATTAAATTTAATTTAGGATAAGGAAATAGGTAAAAATGAGAGATATGAAGAAATAATCTAATATAAACTTCTTAGTTTATAAATTTGCAAACTGAGGACTACAGAGTTAAAGATTTTCTTCTGACTTCACATAACCAATTATTGGCAAAGGTAGAATTAAAATACAGCTCTCCATTCAGCTATGCCGGGCTATGGCTCCAAGGAGGTGTTTTCTCAAATGAGACCCTGTATGATACATTTCTGGTTTGAGAGAAAAGAGAGCTCAAATGCCCAAGAAGGGGGGCCCTCCTCATCCTCCATAGAGTTCTACAAAATGAAAACTCATTCTTTCTCTTAATGTGTCAATGGTGAGAACTGCCTTGGCTTTGTAAGTCTGAAGGGTGAATAGTATTCTGAGTATGTGACATCTAGTGACATGCTCTCTATTTCATGCTTGAAATATTTAAATTGGCATACCAAAAAATTCCTGTGTTGGAAACGTTTAAAAATAAGATATTTATCATAATAAGTATGCTCTTTTAAAAAAAAGATTTATTTATTTATTTGAGAGAGAAATAGAGTGTGCAAGCAGAGGTGGGAAGGGGCAGAGGGAGAAGGAAAAAATCTCAAGCCGACTCCCCACTGATTGCAGAGCCTGATGCAGTGCTCGATCTCAAGACCCTGCAATCAGTACCAGAGCCAAAACCAAGAGTCAGACACAACCTACTGAGCCAGCCAGACGCTTCGCAATAAGTGAACTCTTAATTTCCATGTGTCCTATGTAGGACCCATGTAATCTTGGTGTTCAACTTTTGTACTGATGATGGATACTGAGGAGGAGAACACTATGGCAACCGAACAGGAACTCTGACAATAAAAGGTTGATAGCACACTGGTCCAAGTGGAGATTGTCAACTGTTGATTGCTTGAAGGTCTATATCCCTAATGTATCAAGATCCTTTAAGGGAGAAATAAATATACTTATGAGGATCTATACCTCTGAATTGAGAGTAATAGTTTCCATGATTACAGACCAAATATTGTAATATGTGGTTACTGATTATAGAGAAAATAAGTAAAGGCTACTCTGAGAGTGGTTTATAAATGAGATTGCAACACATACAGATTTACCTCTATGAACTTCCAAAAAATTTATTCTTTTGAAGTGGAGTTGAGACATGCATCATCTATTCCCAAGTTGTTTGTGAAGCACAGAGTTTTTTTTTTTTTATTAAATTGCATAAACCAGGTATGACTCTTGGAAGTCTTATGGGGACTCAAATACTACAAGGACTACGTGTCACAGTCACACTCTACTGCCATCAGTGTAGCTGCTGAGATTGTAAGAAGGAGACAGATAGCCATGCTTATCCTTTCATGTTGCCTGTGACCTCCAAGACATTAAGGAGAGAGCTGAATCCCTACATTTGTATCAGAGCCAGTCATCAAACCTAATTTGTATTAGAAGATCTCCTTTCTCTTCTTTTGTATTTTTTGCTACATTATATCAACAAATTTAAGAAATATTTCTGATCATGTATAAGCAATATATTTCGAGTACAGCTCTCATTAGATATTTATAAAAAACACATTTTATTTTTCTGTACACAGTTATTAGACATTTTTCTTGGTATATCTTTAAAATGATACAGTTTTTTAAAAAATTATGAGAGTATAGGCTTCAATTTATACTAATGCTCTTGAAGGAGAGAGATTAAAACTCATATTCCAACTGTTTGAGAAGACTGACATATTTTATGTTTCTTAATTATCTTTAAAGTTCCCAATTGCATTACTGTTGAAAAGACTCAATTTACTATGTGCCAATGAAAGAATAAAAGAACCTCCCAGACAACTGCTATTTCAGATGAGAAAGTATTTCATTCCTTTGTGCTGTCAGAACATAAAACTTTCATGTGAAGGGCATTTTTAACCTCTTTTGTTCTACTCAAAGTCATGGCATCATTTGGGTCAAGATTGACATTCAACACAAGTATAAAATATTAATTTAATAAAATTTTCCAGCATATAGATTTTCTGTATTTACTAATTGTGAATGCCTTTAGGCCTGTCTCTCAAAAATATTTTATAATATACGAAGGCAATCTCAAAACTAGCTTAACAAAATTGATCAATCTCTTGAGGTTTTTTAGTAGCCTACTGAGATTTTTTTAACCCTTCTCCCACATTTCCTATTCTTTCACCAGATGGTCACTTCATTCAAAATCTTATTTTGTACCTCTATGACCCTTTTCACTGTGTGCCTTTTGGAACTAGGGAGAGTCTGACGAATCAATAGTAGCCTGGAGGAACTGAATTTCTTCTTCATCTGAAATGGCTCAGGAACAGAAAGCCTACGCCCCTCTCTGTTTACATTTGGGCCGGTTTCAATCTTCTGCAAATCATACTAACTTGCCTGTTAGTAATAAACCTCCTTGCCTGTTCATTATACAGTGTTTCAGATTTGTTTCTGGCTTATATGGCTTTTAGCTTTTCTGGATGGCTGTACAGAGACTTCTTTTAATCACCGGTCTGGGTTCATGGCACACTAGCATCATCAGTACTTATTTTTTGAAATTGTAATTAATGATCCCTTCCTTCTACAGCCACTAGTCTTTCCTCTCCTGCCCCCTCTATGCACTAAAGATGCTGCTCTGTTTAAGATATTGTTCATTTGTATATCCTATCTTTGTGGGAAATACAAATTGATGTTGTCTTGAATCTTTTTTTTAATAGGTAGATGGTATTGTACTATAGATTATAGTTCTCTTCCTGTTTCTTACACTTATGAAAACTCAGGTGCCTGTTACCATCTGTCCATGTCTGTGAATGTACATTTAATCCATTGCTTCTAACTGTGGTGTGGTATTTCATAGTGTGTGTCCATCATAATTAATTATCCATTCTCCCAGCAATGGACAACCAGGTTGCTTATGTTTGTACCAACCTCACCATGGCCCTCTGGGGGTTGACAGGAGGAGATAGGAAATAATTGTGGTGGAGGAAATGTCCAGGACCTGGACAATCTGCCTGTACTCTTTCTCAGGTCCGCTAAACCTACATGGCTTTGAATGCCACTCTGTTTTGCCTCTATTAAGGTGCTGGCCAGAGATGCTTTTCCCTGTTTCACAGTGGGGAAGGGGCCAACAACGATGTACCTAGGGATTCTTTTTTGCTGTTAGTTTTTCAGTGAGAAATTTCATCTTACTTCTGTGGCACATCAAGTGTGGGATTTCAATACAGGGAGCTAGCAGCCTGTTCTTAGTGTTTCTTAGAAATTCATCAATACTTTGAGAAGACAAATTCTTGTTTATAATGTAGGAATGGGTTTAGATATTTGGGAGATACAGACTTGAAAATAAATATACTTTCATTGGGCACATTTAACATGTATATCTACTCTGAATAAACATTAGCACTATTAACCACAGTAAGAACCACAATCCTCATGGGGAAGAATGAGTGGCTGTAGAAATGACCACAGATTTATTTGAAGTAATGAGAAAAAAAATGACTCTGGGAAAGATTTCTCAAAATTATTGCAGCAATATACTTTCTGGTCATGTTCTCACCTTCCAAGCAAATTTTGATCTTTGTGATCTCTTTTATGTCTTTGATCTCATACTTTGAAACAACTCCTTTTTCTTGGTGGAAGGAACAGAAGTGACGTACAAGCGCTCATCTTTCTCTGCTTGGTGAACTCTGACTAGAACGTTCCAACACTGCCTAGAGTCAGTCCTCCACTAGAAAAAAAGAAAGAAAGAAAGAAGGAAAAAGGAAAAGAAAACCAAACAATAAACAATAAAATATCTTGCTTGGTCACATATCTCACCCTAGTTACTGTCGTATTTTCTTCACAGCCAAATTTCTTCAGAGCTGTCTTCCCTTCTCCCTGTGGCCTATCCTTGACATTCCACTAAAAACAAATGTCACCCTAGGGGTTGAATTTAACACTTGATTCTTTTCTCTACATTTTTCCATGTCAGCTAACTGACATTATGAACCACTTCTACCTCAAAGCTCTCTCTGAAACACTCTCTTGTTCAGTTTTAATTGCCAACTCTCTAGGAAATCCTGTTTCCTTTGTCTCCTAACACCTTCAGCTCAGAAACGTTCTTTAGCTCTCTGTCCGAGGAGCTCCTCTAGTCACTCTACTCTCCTTTCCTGGGCAATTTCATAACCTCATTTACCATATGTCTATTTTTCAATATAGAATTTTCAAATCTGTATGTTTAATCCAGACATCATTCCTAAATCCAAATGTCTATATTAATTCTCACCTTCGGTAATTCCAGCTAAGCTTGCCCAAACTGAACTCAGGATCTCTCCTATCCCCCACTCATGTCCTCCAGTCCTCCCAGCATCCTCCCTGTTCCTTGTCCAGTTTTCTGACATGTGCTCTATTCGGTACAACCATCTCTCCAGTCATACAATCTGTAACTGGGTGAGTTGCCCTTTAAAATGCCCTTTCTTTTAAAAATCTTGAAATGTAATCAATGACCAAATCTCATCAATGATATTTCCAAAATACATTTAAAATATATTAATGTTTTCCCACTGTTGCCCCCCTGCCATTCTTGTGTCCTCCCTACACAGTGGCCAGAGTGAATTTAACCAGATTTTAAAATACTTTCAGAGTGCCTGGGTGGTTCAGTCAGTTAAGAGTCTGCCTTAGCCTCAGTCATGATCCCAGGGTCTTGGGATGGAGCCCCATATTGGGCTCTCTCTGCTAAGTGGGGAGTCTGCTTCTCCCTCTACCCCTCCTCCCTGCTTGTGATCTCTCTCTCTCTCTCTCTCTCATGCTCATTTTCTCTCTCTCTCAAATAAATACAATCTAAAAAAAAAATACCTTCAGATGGTTGCATAGACCATATGATATCATGAAACTCTTCATGTATTAAGTCCTGGCTGTCGCTCAGAATTCAGCTCAGCACTCTCTTTGCTGTCGTCAGACTTGACATAATGCAGTTCCTCAGGCTCTTCCACCTCTCTGCCCGGAATAGCCTTGCTATATCACATTCTCCCACTTTACCTGAATAACTCTTACTCATCCCTTAGCACTTGGTTTAGACTTTGCCTTTTCAGATTAGGCAAGGATTCCTTTTTGAGGGGCTTATACAGAACATCACACTTCTTCACAACATGCTTTAACATGTAATTATTTGCCTGTTGACTCTACATGCTGCAAGTAAATAAACTAATTCTCTTAGTCTCTTGGTACAGTGCCTGGTACCAAGCTGCTCAAAAATATTTGATGAGTTAATGAATGAATGTTTGAAGGACAAACTCATCCTTTGAAATTCACTCATGTACAGTCTCCCCAAGACAGCCTTTCTTTAACTTTCTATTTTAGCTGGGCCCCTGCCCATTACAGTAGCATCAGCCTATCTGTGAGACTATGTTAACCATTACTAAATTAGGGTGAAAATATCTGCTTTGGTGTCTGCAATTACTAAACTCTGTCCCAGAATCTGTAACATCAGTTAGAACCCAACTGCCTTGGCTTGAATGCCAGTTCTGCTACCAAATAGCTATACAATCTTGGCTACAGTCTTCCTCAGTTTCGCCCTCCACAAAAAAAGGGAGATAGTGATAATTCTTACATTGTAGTTTGTTGTTAGGATTAAATGACAGCACACATAATAAGTGTTCAATAAAAGTTCCATTATTACTAATGCTGTGTATTACTTTGTGTGTTCTGCATTGTTTTGCTGTGAGTGATAAGGCAAATTGCTTAAGGCAGTGAAAAGAGAGAGAGAAACCAAATTACAATTTAAATTAATCCATTTATTCTTTCATATAAAATATGTATTTGAGTACCTATTTCTAAATTCAGTCCAATTCATCTTCTACACTGCAACCAGAATTATATTGTAAAAATGCAAGGTTTCTTTTGCTGCTTCCTTTATCAAAATTTGTCCTGCGATTCCTTAGCACTTATAAAACAAATACAAAAGTTTCAGCTTGGAATGAAATGGTCCATGCTAACCTTTCCTCATTTGCCTCTTCAACAATTTTTTTTCTATCTTGTCAGTCTCTCTTGCTTCAGCCATATTTATCTGCCATTAAAGGGATGGAGGGAGAGAGGAAGGGAGCAAGAAAGAGAGAGAGAGAGAGAGAGAGAAGAAACCCAATGTTCTTTCACTCAAGCACCTGATCTCTACATGATCAAATTCTCCTTCCTTTTCCAAGTCTGAGTCTTTTCTCCTCTACCCCATCTCCTTCCCACTCAACAGAGAATTATATTCTCTCTCTTCCAAATTCTCATGACATCTTATGAAGCCCAAATTATGATACTTATCACATTTTATTATAATTATTTATGGACCCATTTCTCTACTAGATTAGGAGCTCCTTGAGGGCAGGGATTTTGCAAAGCATAGAAGTTCAGAATGCAGGTCTTGCAATTTAGTTCTAGCTTCCTCTCTTCCAGGCTCTGTGATCTTGTGCAAGTTTACTTTGGCCTCTCTAGAAAATGGGGATAATGTTAGTGCTTATCTGAAAATTGCTTAAGAAATAAGAAGAGCTGAATAGATGCTAGCTATTATTAATAGCAGTTGTTAGAGTTACCTCTTGGAGCATAGCCATCCCAAACCCTAGTAGTTTACACCAAGTTTACACCATTTCATTGTGTCATAATTATGTAGGTCAGAATTCTAAGCAGGATCTGGACAATTTCATACTCCTTGTAGCACTGACTAAAACCAGTTGGTCTGGAGGGGCCCAGACAGTTTCAGTGAACATCTGATGTTTTCGTGAGCATGGCAGGAAGACGGTGCTCAGCAAAAACAGTTGACTGGAATGCCTGCCTACAGGGCGTTTCTACATCAGGTAGCCTCAGGGTAGTTGGATTTCTTAACATGTTGGCTGGTTTCCCAAGGAGCAAATGTTTCCAGAGAACAAGGGAGAAAATACATTGTCATCTTTGACTGGTCTCAAAGTTCATTCACCTTCATTTCTATTACCTTCTATTAGTTATGAGCAAGTTCTAGGCTAGACCAATTGAAGAGCCCAATTGATTCCCAATTGAGGAATCAGACTCCACCTTCAGGCAGAGTAGAAGCCAGGTCAAACTGCAGAAGAGCACAGGGGAGGGAGATAGTGCTGCTGCCATTTTTGGAAGATACAGTCCACCCCAGTATTATCAGTGGTTAGCAGAGAGCCAGACACCCAATCAATATTTGAAGAATGGATAAATAAGAGATGCTAGGGGGAGGAAAAAAAAAAGTAGAATTCAATCCTTGCTCTTTAGGATATTTTAACTCTGTCCTCACTAGCTGCTGAGAAGAGACAATCACAGTCTTGGTCTGTGTGAAGCTAAAGATATGGGCTCCATTCTTCTTTTTCACTTCTAAAATAAATCTCAGTGTATAATGTTTTGAAATTGGAAATGAAACAGCTTTTTTTCATGGGCTGACCTCAAATGTTCACTGTCCTCTCCTGTGTCCATTGTGTTTTCAAATTTAATGAAGTTTTGTATCAGTTGTCTTACTAGTTAACACAAAGAGGTAGTCTTTTTCTGTAACAGGGAAAATTATAGGAAGTTTTATGATAAAGCATTTACTATTTAATTATCTCTATGAATGTGAACTATAATTTTAAGATAATAACTAATTAAACTTGTATCATAAAATGTTTCAGAAGTCCAAAATTATATTTTTAAATGAATGAAAACTAGGACTCATTGATCTAAAAGTCTCTGATCAAATTGTTGGTGCTAAACAAAAACCCTTAGAACAAAAAAATCCTGTGTCCATTCACGGAATCCCCCTGCCCATGTGCCCAAGTGAGTTTTTTCAGGCTCCACTTTGTGATGAACATTCAGCTAATAATTTTACTACCAGAGAGTATATTTTATTTTCTAAGCTCATAGTTATTATACAAAAGATTATTGGCTTTGAAAGTAAGTTTTTGTAAAAATCACAGCAGCTTCAATAGAAAATACTGGTCCAAAGATACATGATAAAAGGCACAACCAAGTAATGGCACAACAACCTGAAATGTAACAAGACAAAAAAAGAATTATTTCCCAAATTGAGTATGGTGTCTCGTGCCCCGTGAAAACAAACTCCAGTCTCGTTATTTACATGCACTGGTTAGTTGCATCTTCTTTAAAACTTGGAATGTCTTCCCAAGCAGTGGATAAGCCAAGACTCTAAATTCAAGATTTTCCTTTCTCCTGGACCGCAGCCCAGCTCACTGAAGTAGAGAGTTGCATTTATTACAATTCAACAGCACCTAAGGGACTTAGACGAAGAATATGCATTGATTTAATGTGACTATTGGCTGCTATGGTTTAACAGAATCCAAGGGGCACAGAAAATTATACTTCTTTAACATAAACTCAAGCAAGTGCAAAGGAAAGCAAATCAGCTCTGCTGTGTGAAATTTAATGATGTGTTTTGCTTAACTCCTTGTTTTGCCATTTAATCTCGGCATGTATCATTTAAACTAAATATTGGTGAAAACATATTTGTTTGACCTTCTTGTTCATTGTATCTAATTGTGTTTAAATATAAATGAGTCTAAACAATCCTGAGTGAATGTATTCAAACATTGCAAATGGATGTAACCAGATTCCGAGTGAGATTTAGTCAAGCATTACTGAGTCCTCCAGATTTAAGCAGGTGGACATAACTTTTCAGTAGAGATTCTAAAGAAACTCAACCAGGTATCTGTTCAGTAGAACTCTTTGACTATGCAGTGGATATTGGAAGACATACCTATTTCTGCTCCTTTGCCATTGAACTTTCCCCCAGGGTTAGTTTATGCAAAGAATCTTTGTCCTTCCTCTTGCCTTGGAACAAGCACCCAACAGCTTGTGGCTATCATACATCTCCTCATTAAGTCTGAAGAGAAATGGGCATTGGTTTGGGCTCAAAAAGATAATCTCCTTTCCTTATCCTTCCTCCCACCTTCTCTCCCTCCCTCCCTCTCTCCCTTTCTCTTTCCTTCTTTCTTTTCTTTCCTTCTTTCTTTCTTTTTTAGTTGTCTAGTTTTCCCAAAGTCTTAAGTTTATCTTTAATGTGTAAAGCACTATTCTAACTGATGAATGTATAATTTGATCACAAATTCAGTGAACATTACTGAACTTCTATTATGTGCCAGGCACTTTAGAAGGTAGAATCATTACTCTGAGTGTCAAATTATAAACTCTTTTGTTTATAATTTTTTATAAAGTCATTAAACTTCAGTTGGTTGTGTGGGGCAAGCAGCTAATTACAGGCAACTATATTGTGCTTTAGGTAATAAATATATAGTATATACACCCAAGTCCATATATTATACCATGGAAGCCCACAGGAGAGGGACACTCATTCTTTCTCTGGAAAAAAAGAAATCTTCTTGGAGAAGGTGATAATATGTGAGAAGGAAGTCTTAGGGGATACAAGGAAGGATCAGAAAATGTTTTGATGTTATTTTCTACTTTATTTTTAATCCTTTAATATGTATTGCTGAATGGTAATGGTGTTTATCTCTCCATTTTTCTCACCTAAAGAGTTAGTCCTAGTCTGCAAACTTCCCATTTCCTCATCACCATTGGAAGAAAATGTGAACAAATTATATATGGGGTTTATCTGCTGTGCAACATGATTGATTTTTGACATTTTAGAAGTCAGTGACTTGCAGCTGAGACAAAGGTGGGAATGGAGGGGGAAGCTACTGAAGAAACTCATAATGGCTTTTTTTTTTTAAAATCACCATTTAACTCACTAGTTCTACAGTGACAGGACAGGAAATGAGGTCATTTGACACCATTTATTTTATTGGAAAGACTTCCTTAAGGCAATTTCTTACGTGGTTCTTTTTTCAACAAAGCAGTCCCCAAGGCCATTTCTATTAACGTGTATTTCCTGATGGTGATATCACTTGTTGTTTTAAGTGTTTTATATTCATTTTTCCATTTATCCATTTGGTGACTACTTATTAAGAGCTACTAGGTCAAGCACTGTCACAGGTGCTTGGATACAGGCAAGTGTGTCCAAACAAATGCTTAATAATGGCCGGGGTTGGGGTGGCGGGGCTTGACTGGTAGCAATTGCTGTTTTCTCTGGTTTACACCATGAGAATACTCTCATGATGGCTGATTTCAAGTTATCAACAGAATGTCCATGAGTGAAGAGTTGGGAGAAGACGTACAGAATCATCTCTTGTGAACTTGTGCGACCTGACTACAGCACACCCCTCAATACACCAGTGAACGAAATACACGAAAATCATGACCTCATGAAGCTAACATTGTACATTACGCTGTTTAACCTGGGGACCCTGCCACTCCCCTCTGAAATATTAATCTTCACAAATTGGATCACAGGAAAGACAATCAGAGATGTTAAATAGCTTGAACAAACTTGCACACCTAAGAAGGTGTTGAGGCCAGGACTCATACCTAGAGTTACTGATGGTGATGATTGTGTTTGTTACGTTGTGTAACCAGCCCCTACACTAGCTCGCTGCAGTGTTTTGAAAATTATAAGTTGTGATCAGCCAGCATTATTAAAATAAAATAGAATTTAGAAAATTAAAGTACATCGTTTGGTATAAGGGATAAGTATTGTTTTTGAAACTTTTGTTTCAATTTATGAGTGCATGATAGATCACAAATTAAAATCTACTTTTTCCTCTGGGTTCTGGTCAAAATAAGTTTGAAAACACCTTCTTGACTTAAGTCTCCTAGAATTGCCCTTTAATTGATGTCCTACAAAGAAAATGCCCAAAGGGCATAATTATTGAGCCCCCTAGTGAATCGGAGTGTCCTCTCTTGGGAGAGCCACAGAAACACAATTGCCCATTTGAGGTCAAAAGGGTAGCTTTTGTTCTACCTTGAATCCACATTTAGGTCTTAATTATATCGACAGTTACTATCTGAACCCCTCTCAGAGTAGCAGGGGAATGCCTTTAGTTCTAGAAAATGAGTCAAAGCCTATGTTGTAAGAACATTGTAGGCTTTTAAATTTTACCTCTTGGCTTTGTTGTTGATGCTATTGTAATTCAGTGGTTAGCAGTGAAAATATTAAAAGATCATTGAAGCAGCAAGGAAGAAGAAAGCCTGTCAAGACCAAATCCACTGTATGACTCACCTTGAGGAATGAGGAAGAGATTGCATGATGAGTCTGGAAAAGAGAAAACAGAAGAATTGCTGTGCTCTGCTGCTGGAAGGGTGAACCTGAAGAGAGGCTCTGGGGTGGATCCCACCTCTCCAGCACCTCATTTTTTAAAAAATATTTTATTTATTTATTCATGGAGAGAGAGAGAGAGAGAAGCAGAGACACAGGCAGAGGGAAAAGCAGGTTCTATGCAGGGATCCTGACGTGGGACTCAATCCCGGGACCCCAGGATCAAGCCCTGAGCCAAAGGCAGATGCTTAACCGCTGAGCCACCCAGGCGTCCCCCCAGCACCTCATTTAAAAATTTTTTTTTATTTATTTTATTTATTCATGAGAGAAAGGCAGAGACATAGGCAGAGGGAGAAGCAGGCTCCCCCCAGGGAGCCCGACGTGGGACTTCGATCCCGAGTCATGACCTGAGCCGAAAGCAGAAGCTCAGCCACTGAGCCACCCAGGTGCCCCCTCATCTTTTGATCCATAGTTCACTTTACTGTGAATTTCTTTTGGAACTCTCATCCTACTTGACCAATTTTTTTAATCAAATAACACTCAATGAACTAAATTTTGAGGCTTTTCTGATCATAAATCTATGAAGAATGGAAACTTTGTCTATTTTGCCCCCCACCGTCTCCTCAACACCATGTTAATAACAGGTGTTCCATAAATAATTATATGCCTAAATAAATATAAAAAAGAAAACTTTGGAAACTTTGTATATTTTTAGCATAGCCTTTGGGCTGAAAATTTCTTAATGATAACAGAATACTAACCTCTTTGAGTATTTTCTTATTATTTGCTAATTTGGGTTATAATACTTAAAAACAAAATTGATATGGACTCTGTAACAGTTTTCTATGGCTGCTATAACAAATTATTATAAACTTAGTGGTTAAAGACAACACAAAGTTATCATCTGATAGTTCTGGAGTTGCAAAGTGTAGAGTAGATTTCACCTCCAAACTGAGGTATCAGCAGTGTCATGCTGTTCTAGAAACTCTAGGGAAGCCTCCATTTTCTTGCCTTTCCTTTATCTTTTCTTTCTTTCTTTCTTTCTTTCTTTCTTTCTTTCTTTCTTTCTTTCTTTTTTTTTTTTTTTTTTAAGAGAGAGGGGCAAAGACACAGGCAGAGGGAGAAGCAGGCTAGCAGGCTCCATGCAGGGAGCCTAATGTGGGACTCAACCCTGGGACTCCAGGATCATACCTTGGGCCAAAGGCAGGCACTCAACTGCTGAGCCACCCAGGAATCCCCTTTCTTGCCTTTTCTAAAAGCTGAGTACACCTTTGGTTTGTTGCCCCTTCCATCTTCACAGCCGGCAATGGCTGAGTGAGTCCTTCTCATATCACATCATACTAACACTCACTTTTCTGCTTTCTCAATCCACAGTTAAGGACTCTTGTGATTATGTGGATGTGCCAGCGTAATTTGGGATAATCTCCGCATCTCAGGGTCAGCTGATTAGCAACCTTAATTCCATCTGAAACCTTAATTCCTTTTTACCTTGTCATCTAACATATTGACAGGTCAGGGAATTAGGATGTGGGCATCTTTGTGGTGTCATTATTCTACCTAGTATAAACACTAAATACTGAGAATGAAATTCTTGTTCTGTGGACATCAATGGTTAAATTCAATAGCACCTTGTCCTTCATTGGCTCTTTCACTCAGTCTAACACTTATACTGAATCAGAGAAGCTTGAGTCACAGAGTTGGGTTTCCGTCCCAGCTCTTCCAGTGTGGTGACCTTGAGCAAGACAAGACTTCTTGGCATCATTCTGTGTCTGTAGACTGGCAATGTGCATTGTGAGAGTTTTGTGAGGAATAAGGAAATATGGGTAGAGGCAATATATAAGATTTATATATTAAAATATTGATTTATTCTCACTGTTAGGAGAGAATAGAAAGAATGAAAGAGAAGCTAAACCTCTTGGTTCTTGCCTCAGCTTGCCCCACTGCGATTGACAGCTACTTTAAGATCCATCTTAAGATGTTTATTGGAGAAGAAGATGGGACTGCTCAGGATGGGGAGGAATGGAAGTGAGCATCTGAGAGGATAACAGAGGTTGGCCAGACTCTGAGCCTAAGAGGACACAAGTATTGCTAGATCAGTAAAGGAGTTTTGTTTTCCATTTGGACCAACACACTAGGGCCAGGTAGGACCTCAGATAGTGAAGGCTGCCTGTGTACCAACAGAAATTAGAATTCTCAACGTGGATTATTCCTATGATCCCCTCTGGCACAGAAGTAAAGCATGTGCATGCCGTGGAAAGGACCACAAAGACCTGGGCAAGCAGTGGCAGAATGGTTCGCACAAACTTCAGGATTCTTGAATTGTGGGAGGAGGGGATGGGAATTAAAATTTTTTGATTTCAGAAAATAAGGGCATTTGCTACTTCTTCTGTTATAAAGTTTCTGAATATATAAGAAACGAAAAGAAATAACGATTACTCAATTTTCAGTCTATGTCATCTAATTCAGTTCTTTCCAAATACCACCATGCTGAACACAAATAATAAAAAAAGTTTCTGTTTGCTTTGTGTATTTTTTGCCTCAAAGTCCTTCATAAATTAGGCTTCTTAAAAACCAACTAGCAACCGGTGTGAGATTTTTACTCTTCATGAAAATAGTCAAGTAATTATCTCTTTTTATTTGAAATCTTTACTCCTATTCCTGGCATTTCCTGGTTCTAGTGTACTATTTGCTATTTGCTATAAAATGCAAAAGCAACATATCTGAACGGCTCACTCAATATGATAAAGAATGTATTTGAATGACTCAAAGGACACTTACTCTATTTAACCAAAGTGTGTATGCATTTTGATATTATTTTATTTTAATTTTTTAAATGTACATTACTTATCTAGCCAATTGGAACTATTTTAGAATGCATTTATTTATGAATGCTTTTAAAATTCCAAATGGCTCATAATCGCATTTCTGAAGCTACTAGAGTTGATGCTGTGAGTATTAAGACTCATAACGCAAATAAAAAGCTGTTATTGCAGACCACTCAAGCCCATTTTCTAGAGCATAATATCTCAGCAATTTTAAAGACGGTTATTCAAAATACCCAGAAAAATTGGACAACATGATGACAATCCCTTTGTAAACTTCAATTGTCAAAATCATCCTTGAACCATCCTACTGGAAAAGCTCAACCAAACTCAAAAACATTCACTAGCCTTACAATAAACAAACATTGACTATGGTAATAAAAATGCCACAAGAATTTTAATAGCTAATAAAAACAATCTTCTAAATAAAAAGCCTTCAACACTCTGGATATACAGCTAGATTATTCTATAAAAAGGAAGGAGGTATAAATCTCTTCTATAAGCTCGAGAAAGACAGTCATATGGTTAATATGGCACATGTGGTTTACCACTGCACAGTTTTTGGAGCATCATACTCTTCACTGGTTTTGTTCCATGTAGTAAGTATCTCATTTATTAATATGTATATTCTACAAAACATCTTATTCTATTTGTAATACAATGCATGATTTTTTTTTTGTATGGAATGTATTCTTAAAATTCTTAATTATCAGTTTTAGAGAAATGTGTATATGACCTTCACTCTGAATTCCTTTTAGAGAATATGTCAAATATGTTTTCTCTAAGTCAGTGGGTCTCAAACTGGAGGCATTTTTGCCCCTAGGGGACATTGGCAATGTGTAGAGACAATTTGGGGTGTCAGAATTTGATTGAGGGTATTATACCTCTGGAACCTATAGGGTACAAACCAGAAATGGTGCTAAATACCCTACAATATGTAGGACAGCCCCCACAACAAAGAATTGTCCAGCCAAGGGTATATGAATAGTGCCAAGACTGAGAAACCTCCCTTCCCTCCCTCCTTCCTTCTTCCCTCCCTCCTTCCTTCTTCCTTCCCTCTTTCCTTCTTTCCTTCTTCCTTCCTTCCTTCCTTCCTTCCTTCCTTCCTTCCTTCCTTCCTTCTTTCTTTCTTTCTTTCTTTCTTTCTTTCTTTCTTTCTTTCTTCTTTCTTTCTTCTTTCTTTCTCTTTCTTTTCTTTCTTTCTTTCTTTCTTTCTTTCTTTCTTTCTTTCTTTCTTTCCTTCCCTCTCTCCATCTTTTCTTTTTTCTCTTTCTTTTTTCCTTTCTTTCTTATTGTTCATCTTCCCTACCCTCTTCTTCTCTCATTTACCTCTTTCTTCCATAATAAGTCCAGTAGGATTTGAGAGCCAACAGCATCTCACTCTCTCTCTTTCAACCCTTGAAAGGTAGGGAAATATGCCATCCTTTTGCCTTGCTCTAGCCTTCTCAGAACCCAAGAGTCCCATCCAGAGCTCAGGCAGTGCTGCCAGAGTGTCATAACCTGGCCACATAGCAATCGATGGAGATGGGAAGATAAATTGCTTCTGCTAGAGAGGACACAGAGGAAGCTGCTAACAGAAAAGTACTGCAGGGTGCATTCTGAGAAACCACTTGAAAAGAAATGTTTATTTACAAAAGTTCCAAAGAAAATGTCATTTATTGAGTCTCTTGATTTTCCTGCATAGATAGAGCAGAATAAGAACATTCAATCTGTTAATGTGGGAAGTTAACACTTTCATTTTTCCTCTTTTTTTTTTTTTTTTTTTTGCTATCCTGGGACTGTTTCAGATAAGCTTGTATTCATCTTCCTAATGATTTCAGGTCTTATTTTATCATACTGTAGGTCTTATTTTAATGGACCATCAATGTCTTTTAGTAAAGAAGAAGATTATTTGAACAGCCATTCTGATGATAGGAACAGAATACCTGGGGCATGAACCATACTTTGGAGAAGAGAAACAAGTTTGTGTTTTCAGAAATGGAGTAGTTGACAGATGAGGTGCTTAAAGCTTAGAAAGGAAGTCCAGTAAAATTTTCAAAAGGTGACAAGAGAAGGAAGAACTTGATGGGTGGACATAGCAGAGAACCACTGAACCAGATGTTGAAGAACCTCCCTGGGGCTTGGTTTCAGTTCATCATGACAGTCATCTGTCAATCAAGAAGAGCATCTTGGAGCTAGAGCCCAGGGACTATATGGACTGAATATAGTTCTGAAACCCTACTCCTGAAGCCCTAAAGAAAATCTTTTATGGCACATCCATTTTCCCTTTGAGTGCCCAGCAAAGGCAATGGTCATTCATGACACAAATATCTATTTGGTCCTGCTACCCTCTGTGCACACACACACAACGTCAGAGAACGCCTGTGGGCCCAAAGACAGAGGTCCTGAGCTGGAACCATTGGAGGCAAAGTCATTTCCAGATTTTTTTTTTTTAAGGGATGTTTTTAAGCAGGGCTTGAGAAGCAAAAACTTTTCTGGGACAAAAAGTGGCATGAGAACAAATATAGATTTTTTTTTTAATGGTGGTTATTTTGCTAAATAAATAAATAAATAAATAAATAAATAAATAAATAAAAGAGGTGAATAAATCAGAACCAGTAGTGATCCTATTGGCAGTAACTAGAAAGTTATTTCAGTCAATTAAGGGATACTTCTCTTACATAGAGAGGAAATTAATAACTTCTGTAATGCCAAGTTTTGGCATTGGAGGCCCCTGAGTGGAAAGTGATGAAATAACTTTAGGATGTTTCAAGACATTGCTAAATGCAGAACGTTATGCAGTTAGCCAATATTCTGTATCTGTGGAGTTACTCCCCAAACTGAAAATAAAACAGAAAAAAATTAATAATAAAAGCAGGGATGTGAAGTAAATATTTCTAGAAGAAAAAATGATTTTTAAATTCCTTTTAGGGAAAAAACCATTATATTAATTAAGCATTTCAACAAATAACATTATAGCACCCCAAGCAAATGCTTTCCACAAAAGTGTGCATCCCTCTTTCTGTACTATATACTTGTATCAAAATATGGATCCAATTTTCCAGATGCTCTCTGTGAACATTGGAGCAATTCTTGCATATTTGGTTCATGTTTTCCCTAAGATTGGCCTAAATGCATACTATGGCCTGCGCAATTTTGTGAAAAGGATGCCTGTTGCAAAAATATAGACTTGCTTCTGCAAATGCACGTCTGTATAAAAGCTGTCAATAGCTATTCATCAATATGTTTTACTGGCCAGTTTTTTTTTTTCAGCATATGCAGTTCCTGTAATTTGTTGTAATAATGCTGGTTTAAAATAGCTATGATTCCAGTCAGTTCACATTAACAGTAAACAAACAGACGGCTCACCAAAAGATGGATCTTCTCTTTCAATAACCCAAATTTGCCACTTAGCCTACTTTTATAAATATGAACACCTATAAAAATTATTTCCTGTGATGGTTATTTTTGTGTGTCAACCTGGCTGGGCCACAGTGGCCTGATATTTGGTTGAATATTATTTTGGATGTTTCCCATGAAGGTGTTGTTTGGATGAGATTACCTTCTATAATGTAAGTGGGCCTCATCCAATCAGTTAAGCCCTTAATAGAACAAGACTGACTGACCCCCAGCAAGAAGGATTTCTGCCAGCAAACTGACTTTGGACTTGAACTGCACCTCTTCCCTGAGTCTCCAACCTGCCAGCTTACTCCTTCAGATTTTGGACTCTCCAAGCCTCCATAATTGCATGAGCCAACTCCTTAAAATAAGTTCCCTTACCTCTCCCTCTCTCCAGAGATAGATAGACAAACAGAAAGATAGGTAAGTAGATAGATAGACAGAGATAGAGATACAAATATGTTTCCTCTCCAATGTCACTAGCCTTACCTTTCTGTTTACTCAGCCAATGACCTCGATGTTTTGGATTTCTAAAAAGTACTGTAAGCCTATTTTCCGCCAAAGGCATAACCCTCTCTGATAATACAAGAGGAATTGTAATCCAGTTATTTTTCTTAAAGTGACCAGGTATTCTTTTCTTTCATTTTTTTTAACTCTTCAACTATCTTGTTCAAAAAATCCCTTCCAATCTCTCTTGGGTCCTTAACTGGCTTAATTGCCTACTCAAACATTCAAACTCTTATATATAACATAATATTATAACATTATAAGACATTGTGTAGGCTCTTATATAACATTCCTATAATTCAGAAATGTTAGAATTAGATAATCAAAAAGTAATCAGTATTTATTGAGTCCCTAGTATATCTGAGAAACTGGAGTAACTAATTAGGGATGTACTAAAATAAAATCAGAACAAGCATCAAATTTCAATTAGCAACCATGTAGTTGCATGGATCAGTGGAGAACCAGCTATATCAAGAAGTATAGGACGGAGGCCTCCTACTGGGAAGGGAATGACAGCTGATTACTCAATTTAGAGTCAAGTATGAAACACATAGTTACAGTTTTGTTTTGTTTTCTTTGAATGGGACAAGAATTTTGAACAATCTTATCTGTTGCACTGAAAAATCAGTGAGTTAGAAATTTATAATTTTCATTAACAAAACAACAGCAGGAATAAAACTATCAAGTCCAATGGTACCAACATAGGTAGCAATCTGTCATTTTTAATTTTAAAAAATAAGACCTACTAAATAAAGTTAGTATGGTTGGGGCCCAAGTTTCTATTTCACATGATCATTAATTGACATTTTTGCCTTTTAATAAAGTGCTGGATACCTTAAACATGGTAGGTCTTCAGTCCATGCTTGTTGAATTGAAGTGAATCTTGCTGGAAATGAATTCAGAAGACAGTAGGTGCTGTTGGAACCTCCTTTCAATGATCTCCTAAATGCTCCATTTAGCTTGCATTTTTATGCTTACCCATACAAATTTTGTGGCATAAGAATTAAACTGCAAGACAAAGAAACCTGATAGATCTGAGGATAATGCTTTTTAATATCTGTCTTTATTCTCTTTTTCAGAAAAATGGGGATAGTAAACTTTGTCTCTTCTAAAGGAAAGGTTGTAAGAATAAATTTTTAAAAATCCATGAGCTTTGCATTATTCAGAGGCAAAATAATGTTATTATTTGCAGTACACAGGCAACCATAGTAGACCACACCCACAATTTAGAGATATAATCAGGTGTTATCTTATCAAAACACAATTAGTAAAAAAAAATAATCAACATGTAGTTGATATTAACTACCTTTAGAAATAGTCTTCCCTCCCCCTTAAGGGATAATCTTGAATCAAATTATTTTCTGGATCAAATAAAAAAAACCCAGATTACTTCTGTGAATCTAATCAAAGTCCCCAAAATATTTCTTGAAAAATGCAACCTAACTGATAGTATTTTTTTTTAACTGATAGTATTTTAATAAACAGTGCTATCATGCTTTCCCAGTAAAGTCATTTTCCCTCCAGATAACTATTTCATACCTCCCCTTCCTTCTGAAAGGAATAGACTGAGACATATCCACGTCTACGATAAAACTGTGGTTCTGCATTGAAAGATACTCCTAAAGGCTCATTCCTCTCAAAACAGAATTCAAGCACACCAACTCTTCATTGCTGCTACTTACAACCCTAAGTCCTAAACCTCAAGGGAGGGGTGGAGGATTTTAGTCAAGGGATAATACATTTTTGCTCTTCTGCTGTTTGTGTGAGAATGTGAATCTAAGCAGTCTTGAGCTTTCAGCCACTATATCATGTGCTTATGGCCTGGGAGATGATGGGCGAAATATTATTCTGTCTGTAAAGCAAGACTGTTGAAATGACTGTTCTGTTTTAATTGGAATAAAGCAGCTACTTTTATGAGGCTCTGGGGTGTTAACTGATGTCACTGCTTAGGGACAAATGCTCATCTAGGGCAATAGAAAGAGTCTATCGTTTTTACATACTTTGAAGTCTACTCCTTCACAACTTATTAAAAGATGTTGAACATTTAAATCCTTACTGCGCAATGAATGTCAAGCAGCCAGCATAACTCCCATTGCATCACCGCAAAGGAAACATTTTCTTCCAATCAATTCACTTGTTATATTTGACTCTAATTGAATTATCACTCCAAAATAATGTGTCTATGAATATCAGATGTATGACACTGGCCTCCCAATCCCTCTCATCACAAGGGGAAGGCTTTTTTGCACCCTGCCCCGCCTGCTTTTTGGTAGCAGGCAGATTGGCCCTTTAAAAGGAATTTCATATTGGGGCGCCTGGGTGGTTCAGTCAGTTAAGTGTCTGACTCTTGGTGTAGGCTCAGGGCATGATTTCAGGGTTGTGAGATCGAGCCCCTGTCAGGCTGTATGCTCTCTCTCTCCCTCTGCCCCCTGCCCCCCAGCTAAAAAAATAAGTAAAAGTAAAAAATGAAAGGAATTTCCCAGTATTTCCCTTGGTGGAACAATTCTCAAACCTTCCCTCACCAGCTGAGTCCCTAAGTCTACTTGCAGCTCTTAGAACTAAGGAAATAGAGCTTTTAAAGCAGGTATGCTTCATGATAGCTCTGCAAGCTGACCTGCCAGCCTCCGCTGGTGCCCATCTTTTCTGTTTTCCCTTCTCCATGTCCAGAGAAGTGCTGTGCTGCCATGAAAGTCCTCCTCTTTTGCTGTGGAACCTCTCTGTTATCCTGCCCAGGATGTCCTTCCTTTGTTTACCCCTTCTTTCTCTTTCATTATTAATCCTTCTCTTTCCACTAGATCATTTCTGTCACCAAGCAGACATATATTATCTCCTGTCCTGAGAAAAGGAAAATAACCTCTACCTTGACCCACATTGTCCTCTTGCTTTTGCATGAATTCCCTGCTCTTCACGGTGAAGCTCTGTAAATGCGTTGCCTTCATTCGCTGGATCCATTTCATTCCTCAGGACATGGCAGTTAGGTTAGAACTGCTTTTATAAAAATTACTAGCTTTGGGGTGCCGGGGTGGCACAGTTCGTTGAGCGACAACTCTTGGTTTCTGCTGAGGTCTGATCTCAGGGTCATGAAATTAAGCCCAGCGTAGGCTCTGGGTTCAGTGCAGAGTCAGCTTGGGATTCTCTCTCCCTCTGCCTTTCCCTTCTATGTTCACTCCCTTTCTTGAACAGATGCATAAAATAAAAACTAAATAAATATTACTAACTTTATTTTTATTTTTTAAAGATTTATTTACTTATTAGAGACAGAGAGAGTGAGCATGAGTGGGGAGAGGAGCAGAGGGAGAGGGAATGAATTTCAAACAGACTCCCTGCTGAGCCTGGAACCCCAAGGGCGCTTGATCTCAGGACCATGAGATCATGACCCGAGCCAAAATCATGAGTTGGATGCTTAACCAACTGAGCTGCCCAGGTGCCCCACTGACTTTTTTTTGAGACCAAAAACAATGCATATTTTTTCTCTTGTTTGATCCCTTAGTCACATTCAACACAGTTCATCCTTTGTGTCTTCCTGGCTTTCCAGGTGCAGCACTTGCTTAGCTTTCTGGACTTGTCATTCTCAAGTCACCTGGGATGCCCCATCCTCTAAATTTGGAAGTCCTCAGATTGAACAATTACTTGATTTTAGGTCCTATCTGCATGCCAATGATCTCAAACTTAGTCACTCAGTTCTCTCTTCTAACCTCGACATTCTAACTGTCTGACATCTTCACTATGATACCTGATAACACTTCAAACATATTAGACTTTGAGACAAGGTAAATAATAATCCACCAAAGATGTTTATGTCCTAGTCCTCAGAACTGTGAATATGTGACCTTACATGGCAAAAGAGACTTTGCAGGTGTGATTAACTTAAGAAGTTTACCCTGGATTATTATCCTGATATGCCCAATATAATCAAAAGGATAAGAGATAGTCAGGAAGGTCAAAGCCAGAGAAGGTGATGTGACCAAGGAAACACAGGCAGAAAAGAAGGTATGGGATGTGAGGTCAGAAGCCAAGGAATGAGAACAGCCTCTTGAAACTGGAGAAGGAAAGGAAACAGATTGTCCCTTGGAGGCTCCAGAAGGAACCAGCCATGCCGACATTTTGACATTAGCTCAGTGAGACTGATTTTGGACTTCTGTACTCCAGAACTATAAAATAATAAATGTGTGTTGCTTTATGCCACTGAGGATGTCGCAATTACCTGCAGCATCAATGGAAAACAGGTCTCAACATCTGAAACTGGGTTTTTAATCCATCCCCAACCTATTCCTCTGCAGTCTAAATGCACTCAGTAAACTGCACCATTATCTAGGCAGTTGCTCAAATCAGCAACCAAGGAACCATCATTGAATCCTCCTTTTTCCTTCACCTTCTCCTTCAATCATTAACAATTCCTATTAACTTAAAATATATCTCAATTGTGTATATTTCTCTCCCTCTCCACTGTGAACACCCTTGGAAGGTCATTTTCATTTCTTTTCTAAAGAACTTAAATGATCTTCTAATAATGATTTCTCTGAGAAAACTTCTCATATACACAAAAAATAAAATAGTTCAATGAACTGCTCTAATAACAGTTATTGACATATGTTGCTCTTCTTCCTTCTTCACTTCTCCTTCTTTTTCCTGGACTTTTTTTTAAAAAGAAAATCCCAAATATCATGTAATTTCTTTTTTTTTTATCATGTAATTTCATACACAAGTATTTTATTAGGTATCTCTGATACAAACATTTTTAAAAACAATTTCATTGCCATTTTCAAACCTAAAGAATTAACAATAATTTCTTTATTTTTGATATAGTCCATATTTGAATTTCCTTCACTGCCTCAGGTGTGAGTTTTACAAATGGTTTGTTTATATTAGACTCAATTAGGTACTCATGTTGCATTTCATTGTTATAACAAACCACCCCCATCATCTCCACCTTTTATACAACACCGATTTGTTGGAGGAATCAGGCTATTGTTTTTCTTTAGAATTCTCACATTCTGGATTTGGCTGATTGCTTCATCATGGTATTGTTTAACTTTTTCCTTCATTCCCTATATTTCCCATAAATCTCGAGGCCTGACTAGATTCAGGTTCAATATTTTAGGCAAGTATGCTTCCTGTTGCATTCATCATGTTTTAAGACATAATAACAGGTTTTCCCACTTCGGTGATTAGCACAGTTGGGTTCTGAGCATGGAAGTTTGATTCTTCATTAGAAAATTCTCCATTGGGGCACCTGGGTGGCTCATTTGGTTAAGAGACCAGCTCTTGGTTTTGGCTCAGGCCAGGATTTCAGGGTCTTGAGATGGAGCCCTGTCAGACTCCTCCCTCAGCAGGGAGTTTGCTTCTCTCTCTCTTCCTTTCCCTCTGCCCCTCCTCTTATTCTCTCTCTTTCTTTCTCTCTAAAATAAATAAATAAAGCTTTTTTTTTTTTTTAATTTTTTATGATAGGCACACAGTGAGAGAGAGGCAGAGACACAGGCAGAGGGAGAAGCAGGCTCCATGCACCGGGAGCCCGACGTGGGATTCGATCCTGAGTCTCCAGGATCACGCCCTGGGCCAAAGGCAGGCGCTAAACCGCTGCACCACCCAGCTTTTTTTTTTTTTTTAAAAGGAAAAATTCTCCATTAACCACTCCCCTCCTGATTTTAGCAACTATGAATGATCGATCATTGCAAAGATTATTTAATTATGGGTTGTGAAATGGTGATTTTCTCATGCTATTATTCCTACCACTTCATTTGCTGGGATTCTATAAGTAAGAACTTCCCGTCATTGACTGTTGGTTATCCTGAGATGCAAGTTAGGAGGCTGGGACGACTGTGATGGGCTTGGCCTGAGTTTTCATTGGCATGGACTAAGGTGATGGCAGTGATGATAAAGAATAACTGGTTTCAAAATATATTTTGGCAGTAAAACCTTCAGTAGTTGCAACTAATCAGATGTGGTGAAGAAGTAACATGAGTTACAACTGACCTTTAATTTTTTGGCTTAAATAACCAACTGGTGGATGGCGATGCAGTGTACTGAAATGGGAACGCTTTGCAGAAACCAGCAATGGGAGAGGACATGATAAGTAAGGAGACATTGTTGAGAAAAGCAAAAGGGGGGCCCTTTGTACTTGTTTGTTACAACAGTTTTTTAGAGAAAAGGAGTTCCCAAGACAAGAAATTACTTTTCTAAAATCTTAGAGACAGGAAAATCGTTCGGCAAGTATTCACCCAGTTTTTTATTTGAAATCCCATATCTAGCAGCTGGTCATGTTGCTGCACTGACTGAGGCGGCATCAGCATATGTTATTACAGCAAGGCATTCGTCCTTCTGAAAGTTAAGGGTCTGTCAGTATTTCCATTAGAAACTCCAATTTTCAGCGGTTTATAACATGGCTATTTTAAAATCACATCAGGCTGAAACTTGCAAGTAATAAAATATTTTAAAAAATAGATTTAATGCATTTTTGTCAAGATTCAGTTAAAATATTGCTTATTTTTTTCTGAGATAAAGTGAATTACAGTTAATATATTGTGAGACAAATGTTCAATTAAAGACACTTTTATTTTAAGGTTTCTGGAAATAATGACACTATATAGTAATGTCACGTTTCATATGTATTGATTAGATATGGATGGACTGTAAACATTATACTGAAGCAATTTTAATTATAATTTATTTTAATTATAGCAGAAACTGGCATATGCATTGTTTTAGATGAATTTCTTCCCACCAGAAATTGTAGATTGGTTAAGTTTTTTTTAGGAATAATAACATGTTCAATTTTATTTTATAAATAGGTATTTTATTAGACAAAACTTAGCCTGAAAGTTATTGTTCAATTAAAAATATGCCATCTTTTGTTTGGGATGCAGCATTTTGATTTTTTTTTAGTAATAGAATTTTCTAACATATGGATGCCAAGTTCATCTAAGGCCTTTTGTAAAATCAGTTAAGCCAGGAATTAATTCTGCCTTAAACTACAAAAACACTCTCTTTCCTTATGAGGAACAGGAAGATACACACTGAGTATTACAGAATAAAAGCAATCAAATACTATATGTTGGGTAAGATAGAGCATGTGAAGATGAGTAAGGGATGTGCCCGGCCCTCACAGGACAGTACAAGTGATCTCAAGTAGATCCCATAAGGCCCCGAAGAGTAAAGCACGAAAAATATAACGTGAGGTTGTGAAGAAATTCCTTCCACCAGGGGAGATGAGGAAATACTTAGTATGAGGGTGGAATTTAAGCAGATCTTAAAAGCTGGACAAGGAAGGAAAAGAGAGATGTGCATTCTACACAGGCAAGGGTGGCAGCATGAATGGAGGAAGGGAGCTAGAGAATTGCATGATGTTTACTGGGATGATACCACCACGTTTCTCAGGGATTGAATCACATTTGCACAACAGATTGTGCCTCTTGGTCTATTTCAAGAATTTCTAAAAAGTGTGTGTGCATGCATGCATGTGTGCACGCACATGTGTGCGCTCATGTGCATATTTGACTAACAGGGTAAATTAGAAAAATGCAAAATGGACTCCACAAGGTAAATTCCTTGATGACCAAATTGAATCCTAGAAAGCAATGATCATTTTGGGGGAAGTTTGCTCATGGATTATTTCTTGTTGGGGCAGAATTATTTCAGTCTAATATAGAGAACACTGATACCATAAAAACACAATTTTTCAAGATTCTTGTTTTTTTTTTTTAAGATTCTTGTTTTTCTTAAAGATTTTATTTATTTATTCATGAGAGAGAGAGAGAGAGAGAGAGAGAGGCAGAGACATAGACAGAGGGAGAAGCAGGCTCCATGCAGGGAGCCCAATGTGGGACTCCATCCTGGGACCCCAGGATCATGACCTGAGCCAAAGACAGATGCTCAAACACTGAATACCCAGGCATCTCTCAAGATTCTTAAAATAGTTTATTGTTTAACACACAACAAATTGCCTGTATTTAAAATGTGTTTATATAGTCTAAATATATATATTTAGTTATTTTTATTTATTTATTTAGAGAGAGAGCAACAGGTGAGGGAGTAGAGGCAAAGAGAGAGGGAAGAAGATAGAGAATCTTAAGCAGGATCTATGCTCAGCATGAAGCCTGACATGGGGCTTAATCTCAGGACCCTGACATCATGACCTGAGCTGAAATCAGAAGTTGGACACTGAACCAACTGAGCCACCCAGGTGCCCCATGTCAATATATTTTTTAAATTGGCATTGCAAACACAAGCCAAATGTCTCGGTATATATAAGATATTTGTCTCTTTTTGTTTGGAGAATTTCATGCATGGTTATAATCTCATTGAAGGAAACCTGTATCTGTGCAGAAAAAGTCCATAGAATGTGTTTGTCCATAGCATTTAGGGATAAATTAAGCACTGAGGCTGACAACGAATGAAGAACACACAGATCTGTAATTCCTTCAGTGGCTTTTGGGAAATTTTGTGGATTATCATCCAGTCAGGCCTTGTCGAGAAGACTGGAGACACCTACTTCCAAAGAGTAACTGGGGACAAATCTGAGTAAACCAGTTGTTAAAATATAATTCGGAAAAAAGATTTCATCGACCTTAATAAATTATACCTTGATTTAATTTTTACCTTTGTCATAGTTTTTGATCTTTCTCTTTTGTTCATGGAAATCCCCCAAAACAAAGCAATCATTTTGAAAGTCTTATCAACACCTTTATTTTTCTTATGCCTTCCAAAATTTTATTTCTAAAGATCCAACCAAGTCCTTTTTGACAAGACTACTTATTCAGTATGCTCAGGGAATATTGGTAGACCTAGGAGAAGACTCACTTATAGTGAGGCTATAAACTCACTAGGGATTATTTTAGTGCTGGGAAGCCCAATCATTTGCACTGTCCGTCTGTGATATTTTTGGTATGCCAGGTATTGCTGAAATTTCCATTCATAGAGTGTGGTTGAAAAAAGCTAAGCACTTGTTTTTCAAAACATTGTCCTTGCCTAGAATACCTACCCTGCCCTCTTACATAGGTTCCATTTGGTTTACAAGGCCCAACTACTTAATAAATATCTACAGAATACCTAATTTGTGCCAGGTAATGTTCTAGGCAATGGATAGTGTTGAACAACAGAGACAAGATTCCTATTCTCACAAGGTTTATATTATGAGAAAGATACTAAACAAGTAAACAATTAAATTTCAGATAACAAGGAGAAAATGGTATCTTGTGGGAAAGAGGACTATTTTCATTATGGTAGTCAAGGAAATGTCACTCTGAGGTGGCATTTAAACAGAGAACTTTAAGAAAAGAGAGAAAGAATGAAATAGTCTAAGAAAAGGATGTTCCCAGTGGAGAACATTGTCATGATTGAGAACCAGAAAGATTCAGTTCCATTCCTCCATTTTCAATGAGCAGCTCTGATTTTCCCACCTTGCAATGACCAAACCCTTAAAATCATACTTGTCTGTGATTCATTTGGAAGTGAACATATGTTGTGTTATAACACTAGTTACCTTTGAAAAGTTGAGATGCTTGCTCTCTGCTTAAGACTCAGTCAGCCCAGGACTTTGTCCTATACTTCTTGATATGCCAATACCAAACAGTAGTCTCATGCAACAAACAATCAATAAACACCCATGATCATAATCTGATGTCAAATTTTCAAGAAGCGTATTAACTCTTGACTAAAGATAGAGTTGGGTATAAGGTTGAGATTCTGGCTATTTAAAAATATATTTAATAAATATATATTAGTTTTGAAAAAAACAAGTAAAACTTTAAAATATGCTGTTTAGAGATATATACATATAAGGTAAAATTATGTATATAATTATATGCATAACATTATTTATATAAACCAGTTTGGTTATGTTAGGTTTGAGATGGCTATTTGGTTCAAGTGTAGATGACAATTAAGCAGTTATATATATGAATCTGAAATGCAGGAAAGATGTCCAGGCTAACAATATAAATTTGGGAGTCATTGGCATATGGCTGGTATACTACTTAAAGTTATGGGACTGGATAAGCTGAGCTTAGTTGGGGGGAGAATTGAAAAAGAGAAAAGTAAATAAAATTTGTAGTAGCAAAGAATTGCAAACAACTATTAATAGAAAATTGGTTAGATAAATTATGGATTATGCATACCATACATTTTCATATTGCTATTAACAAGAATAAATTATGGATACAGATATTGACTTCATGGGACATTTAGTATATGTATTTAACACCCCCAAAATAGTTTTCAGAGTAACATGGATAATATGTTCACATAGTTATTAAAAAAAAACCCTACATAAACGTGTATATAAGTAGATGTAGTAGAAAGATACATTCTAAACTGTGAGAAATGGAAGATTAACTTTTTCCTTCTACGCATTTATTATATTTATACTTTATTCATGCAGCTTTTAAAAGACTAGTGAAAGAGGGATGTAAATGAAACAAAGTGTCTGTAACTATTTAACTATTTAAGATGTAAAGGAGTCTCAGAAAGTATATTTATGATAGTAGCCATATCCTACCAGTGCTCCATTTATTCCTCATGTGTCACTGGGTATCCCTCACCTTTTTTTTTTTTTTCTTGTTTATCTGTTCACGGCTGTACTTATTTTTTTTTTTTAATTTTTTTTTTTTATTATTTATTTACGATAGTCACAGAGAGAGAGAAAGAGAGAGAGAGAGAGAGGCAGAGACACAGGCAGAGGGAGAAGCAGGCTCCGTGCACCGGGAGCCCGACGTGGGATTCGATCCGGGGTCTCCAGGATCGCGCCCCGGGCCAAAGGCAGGCGCCAAACCGCTGCGCCACCCAGGGATCCCCTTATTTTTTTTTTTCATTTCAAGATTTCATTTATTTATTTGAGACGGTGAGACACACAGAGGGAGAGGGAGAAGCAGACTCCCTGCTGAGCAGGGAGCCCGATGTGGGGCTCCATCCCAGGACTCCCAGGATCATGACCGAGGTGAAAGCAGATGCTTAACACACTGAGCCACCTACGTGCCCTCCTCCCCTTGTACTTTTAAATTCCTTCGCTGGTAATCCTTAGCTGGGGGACTGTCCTTAGTTCATGAAAACTGCTGTGTCCACCCAGGAGAGGTAGGAAGTGCCTAGAAGTGTCTCCCCAGGGGTAGACATTAACCAATGTCTGATGGGTGAGAAGGTATGAATGCTCTAGCTGCCTTACTGCCTAACTGGGTTCTGAGATGTGATTTGTGCTGTCTTCAGAGCATCTCTGCAGGACTGAGCCAAAATTCCCTTTCTTAGGATTTGGTTTAATATCATACTCTAGTCTCATCTCTTTCCCTTCTGGTTCTGCTTTCCAACTACCATTCTAGCATTTTCTGGGAACACTTCTTGATGAACACTTCTATATGTATCCTTGTCTCAAGATCTGCTTATGGGGATCCTGGCCTAAGACAATGACCTGCGTATTTTAAGTGACTGTAGATAAGCCTTAACTCCTGAGAACTCAGGCATCATAGATAGGATAGTGTAGTAGGTTAGATGCTCAGATTTTAGGAGATGAGTCCTAGACTCTATCACTTACTTTCCATATGGTCTTGGGAAATTCATCGAAGTCCATGCCTTTGTCTTCTCATCTGCAAGATGGGATTGATAATAGAACTACTTCATAGAGCTATTTCAAACAATAAATAAGATAATGTACTTAAAATGCATCTAGCACATAAGGCACTCAATAATGATTCAAAAATTAATGAGGGTGCTTTATATATATGCTGTGGCATGTCTAACAAAAGGAGGAGTTTCCTTTAAACGAAAATTTATAATGGATATGGAGATTTCCTTAGGAGAAAGAACAGTATTTTATTATGTATAACTGATGTGAAGTAAACAAAGTTAATACATCATTGATTTTAATGGGACTTTGCACAGTTTGATTAATATGCCATTATTGCATAGAAACATTCTACGTGCTGAGGAGTAGTAGCTGCTGCATTTGAATATCATTTGGTATAAAGTTTCAGCATATGCTATTTTCACTATATGTCTCTATGCATGCATTATCATCTGGTATAAAATATATCAGATAATGAATCAAAAAAAGAAAAATGATATCTTCCTACAACTATATCTCATATTTTTGTACTGAACAATATATCACCTTGGTGTCTTCATTAATACCACTATGGGGATGGTGCAATGACCACATCCTTTATTGGTCTGGTTTTCCTTTAAAGAACCTTAAGTGATTGCTTAGAGTAACTCAACTGTTCTCTTATCGATTTAAGAACTTACTATCCTAAAGCCAATTTTTCTTGGGCCCAATACCATGGAATTACTTTATATGCAAACCAATTTTATAATAATGTCTGGGCTCTATAAAATCCCCCTGATTGGGGTTCAAGCAAAGCTGGCTGATATTAAATTGTATTTATTACAAAGAGCACATTTCCTGGTAGTTTTAAATTTCATTTTGTGTTAAAATCTCCTTGTAATTGCTGTCATTCTCTTTATGTTTTCCTCTAATTATTCTAACTAGAGTAAATTCTCAATTATTCAAGGACTGTGTAATCTGTAGATTTTCCAAATCCTCTCTTTTTAATTGTCTTTTACTGTACACTCGTAACCATTTAAATATTTCCTATTTTTATAATTCACCAGATGATAAGTGATAGAGTGAGAAGCTCACATTAAAATAAGCAGTTTGTTATTTTTATAGAAATTCCTAGTAAAAGATTGATTCCAATGAATGCATAAAATGAAAGTTTTAACCATTTGTGGATCTTAATCTATTCTCCACCATCATTGATAGTTAGAATTCTATGTTTTGTTCTTAAATATGATAATTTTATCAAGAACAAAGCTGCAAGGTTTTTTGTTTGTTTTGGGGCTTGTTTTTATTTTTTAAAAAGATTTATTTATTTGTTTATGATAAACATAGAGAGAGAGAGAGGCAGAGACACAGGAGGAGGGAGAAGCAGGCTCCATGCTGGGAGCCCCACGCGGGACTCGATCCCGGCACTCCAGGATCACGTCCTGGGCCAAAGGCAGGCGCCAAACTGCTGAGCCACCTAGGCATCCCAGGGCTTGTTTTTATTTTTTTATTTTTATTTTTTTTAAAGATTTTATTTATTTATTCATAGAGACAGAGAGAGAGAGGCAGAGACACAGGCAGAGGGAGAAGCAGGCTCCATGCAGGGAGCCCAACGTGGGACTCGATCCAGGGTCTCCAGGATCATGCCCTGGGCTGCAGGCGGTGCTAAACCGCTGCGCCACTGGGGCTGCAGGGCTTGTTTTTAAAGGCCTAATGTCATCCCATTCCATACCACCCATTACTAAACTGCACATAGCTTGAGATAATGGAGGTTGGAGGTTTTGTTCACAAATTTGAAAGGATTAAAGAGTTCTTAAATAGAACAGTCCTTGAATGAATCTAGAAATTAAGCTGAAATGAGAGGTTAAGGATAAATACCAAAATAAGCAGTAATTTGTAATCAATCAAAATACTCTTAGTTATGTTCTGAGCCCAGTACCTCAGAAAAAAATGTGCCCAAAGATATGGTGATGTGGGCAAAATGCATGCATAGGGATCTTAATCTTCATGTTCTTCTCTAACTTCAGTTTTCTTTGACCTCAAGATATTTTTTCTGCTGTACCTTGGACTCTGGAGAAATATCTATTGTCCTCAATCCCATTGTCCGAAAGTCTTCTGAACACTCAGCTATTTTCCTTTCACTCCCCATGTCAGGATTTCTATTCCCTTTTCCTGTCGATCTTTTCCAGTGATCAAAAGAATATGATAAATAGAATCATACTGAAGGATGGTTTTGGCCCACCTGTAACCCGCCCCACCTTCGTCTCACTTTCCTTTTAAGAAAACCTGCATTAGAAAGAAAATATCTGAAAAAAAAGAAAAGATCTGTAAACCCATTGGAATTTTTGAATTCCTTTAATTTATGGAACAAAGGACAGAATGCTCTCCTGCCATGCATGTTTCTGTAAATGAATAAACTCAAATGATATTGATAAGTAGAGGGACAATGTCAGAACAGGTCTGACATTGGTTATTTGTTGGTTGGTTTATCCATACTACCAGGCAACGACTACTGAACAGAAAGTATACTGACACAGTTGAATGCAATCGTCAAAAAGAAATGTTTCACACCCTACATTTTTCTTCCTGGCACTATTTGGCCATAGGCTCTGGATCTTTTTTATTTTATTTTTTTTTTTTTTTAGGCTCTGGATCTTGAAATGTTTATTACACCTCCTCTCCATTTTGGTGCATTTTGCTTTATCTCAGTAACTCTTCCTTTTGCTCTTCCATCAAACTACCTTATTTACCACAGTGTTTATTAGGATTAACATCTTTCTTTAATTGCTACTTTTACTGGTATTCTTAGTATTCCTGGCTACAAAGTTTTGATTGTCCACCCAGCCAATGTTCCCCCATTTACTTTTAGTGCACCATATTGCAGAATGTGATAGAATTTTCACAAATACGTACATCATGTGATTGCAAGGATGCCTGTAAAGCACTTTAAGGACTTAATTCCATCCCATCTTCCTTTTTGTGCAGGGGACAGACTGGAGAAAGGAGGACTATTTTCCTTTCTCACAGCTCTCTGTATTCTAAATGTGTGTTATAAGTGATTGCTTTTAGAGTTAAAAAGGTGGCTAGCCAATCAACTGAAATCTTCAGTCTTCATTTCAAGGTATTATCAGAAATAATGACTGTGATCATCAAAGCTCCCAAAGGAGCACAATTCCAATGTTACTGGTCATGTCTTACTTTAAAAAAAAAAAAAAAATTGTGTTTAGTTAGATCCAGATTTTTGTTTTGTTTTCAAATGTCTTATCCTAGAAGCAAATATAGTATCTCGAGAAATAGTCTCATTATATCTTCTTCCACCTTACCATCACATTTCTCTCCGGGGATCTCATAATCTATGTGATAAGTAACACTTTTGTGCTTGAGAGGAATTTTAAGGTTAGAATTGACTAAAGGGCTGGCTTCTTGTCCTTGCTCTAGCAGAGGTGAGATTTAGTTGGACTGACATCTACTTTCCAGGCTAAAGAATGTATGCAAACTACTGATGTAGGTAATTTTATTCTCCTACTATATCTCAGTTGCGGGTTACATTTCATTATTTATCATAGAACTTACTTGTTAGATAGTTGTTTATTAAATCATTAGAGTGAACACTTTATTGGATGCTAGGACCTATAGCCAGAATGGCAAAAGTTCATCTATTTCATTGCTACTACACTGAGCATTGTTTCCAGGGGGCCTCAGAAAGAATGCCATGCTTGGCTAGCCCTGTTAGGGAAATGGGTTCAGGGTCTATTTCATGAGTGCCTAGTAATGCCAAACTTGAGATCCTATATACTGAAGGTGGTTGTTTGAGGCCTATATCTCCAATGGAACTTGCTGAAACGAAGAGGTTGTTTGGGAGTAGGAACTGATATACTTGTGTTCAACTGTTAAGAATTAGCTATGTAACCTTAGGCAAATCTTTCAATATCTGTGTTTTTTTCCAAGTGTGTAAAGCAAGGGTAATTAAATTACCTGCCGTTCCTAACACCTACAGCATCCCCAGGAGCCCATTATTATTTATGTATTTTCCTTTTTGGTTTATCCTATGAACATACCCACTTGGAAGCAAAAACTGTTTTACTGGTTTGTATCCTAAGTGCTTATCACAATGACTATTTCCTGGCATACTCAATAAAATGTCCATTGGTCCAGTGAATTGCAAGTATTTGGAAAGTTTCACAGTGCTAAACAAATGTAAGCTGTCTGAAGAAAGCAAGCAGAACTTCACCATGTTTTTCCCTCCTTGGGGTGACAGCTCTTCCCGTGGTCCAATGACCCTAGGCAGAGCCAGTTCACAGAGAAGGGACAGTGCCTGGATATTGGAGCATGTCACACTCCCGTCCTTCTGGAGGTGTTGTCACTCCAAAGGGCTTGGGGTTCCTTTGGATCACCTGGTATCGTTATACACTGCTCATCGTACACAGCCATGCTGATACTGCCAAGCAAGACCTGTAAGAAAATCAACATGTTGAATATTTATTCTGTAGCACATTTTACACATGCCCAAATGCTTCAGGTTTGCATAGTTTTCTGTAATTACAACAGCTAGGAATCACTGAGATCTTACTGTGTACCAGGCACTATGTGCTTGTGTGTATCAACTACATGTATTTACTCTATTCCCTGTATCACACGTATCACATTTCTATGGAGCAGGTGTGATCGTTAAACCCTTTGCACGAGAGCACTGGAGACAAACAGAGGTTAAGTATTTTGCCCAAGGTCACACGGTTCCAGTGGTGAAGCCTAGGCTCCACCAGGATCTGTCTGGCTTTTAACGATATGCTATGGTGCCTCTTGACTAATTGCTCTTATAGCTATATTTTTATGAGAATTCATTTTTCTTTTGGGAAACACTAACAAGGATATTAAAGCTTACTTGCCTCATTATGAAATAACAACTTTTTGCTTCTATAATTACTGGGTTTTAACTGGCGTTCTCTTTACATGCTTATACTGGTGATGAGAACTCCATAGTATCTGCACATTTATAAAAGGGATTTCAAAAACTGGAATTCAGAATGTTTTTGTTTGCCCACATAGCAAATGGATTGTTATAGGAAGTCAAAAAAAGTATCAGAAATCTACCCAAAATCATACATTAGTATTCTAAATAAACGTTCATCTTATATAGTTGACTCTAAAAAATAAAAAGGACTTATTTCATACCTCCAGCTTAAATCAGGCCTACTTTACTATGCACCATTTACACAGACTGTTAACTATCAAAATGGTGACAACTATCACTGTCATTGCTTGGATCTCGTCAAGTCATTGATTTTGTATGTTTCCCCTCCTAATGGAAGATCTCATGTGTTAACACCACATTTTAGCAAATTGGTTATAATACTTCAGTACTTTAATATGCGATGAATAAAGGAGAAAACTCATTTACAATAAACAAAACTATGCTGAATTACTTCAAAGACCACTTTTCACACCTGTTTTCTATCAGCATACAAAAGCCACCAGTATGAAGAAAAAACATACATTAAGCATAAACTACCCTGAAGCTATATTCCGAAAGGGTTGTAACACTTAAGAACTGACGATATTAAGAAGGCAAAAGCATTATTAAGTCGCAGTACACAAGACTTTTTACTTCATCTATAAAAATAGAATGCCAATGTTTTATTTGCCACAGGGATAAGGAGGGAAACATCCGTGAAATAAATTTGATAACATGACTCACACTTCATTACAAATGATTTTCCGAAATTCACAACTTTCACATTTGGCTGAGCTAAAAAGAAAAAAAAAACAACTCAACAACACTAAAAAAGGAAATTTCAATTGATGTAAGTAGGCCGGATCACATGATCTCCCCAAGTGATGAGAGTTTAAGTGAGTGCATTTCTCTAGCTGGGAAAAGATTTTCCTTAATTTAAAGAGCCTAAAGAATTTACCCAATATGATGAACAAACCCCTTGGGTCAGGTTCAGAAAGCCTTCTGCCAACTGGTTTAATAAAAGTCACACAAAACTTTATTATGTAACATACACGAAACACTGCCTTGGTTAAATTTTAATAGTAAAATCAAGAATAAAAAAAACCCATACTACTTCACTGTCTTTCAGATGTTTCTCTCCTAAATGTACCTTGTTGATGTTGGGGGGGTATGCTGCACAATTATATATGGCCTATTTTACTCAAAAAGGAGAAATGTGTTCGACTTTAGCACCCTATGGAAGTAGTTAAGTGTAAGAACAGGATAATTCAAACTGCTTCCTCACTCTCCTCCCTCTCATTACCAGAAGCAAAAGTTTATTTAAAAAAACAAGGAGGAAGAAGCACTGAAGCCTAGAGGCACCTAGGAAAGGAGGGAATTTCGAGAATGAAAGAATATGGCTCTGGAGAGATAATATTTAAGTCATAGTGGAAATTTATGGAGTCTAGGTAAACCCCGTTAGCCTTCTCCCTGGCTTCAGGTTTGGGTGGGAGACCTCAGGGATGTGCACGGAGCCTTCCTCTGTGTTTGGCTTCCTTCCCGCGAAACAAAAGAAACAGAAATACAAGTGCTTGGTACCACATGCTTTTTGAGGCCCAGTAATAAACAAGCTGTTTCCATCGTTGGGGGCCTCGGGGTTCACTTTTTAAATAAATATCGCCGGGAGAACCTCCTGGGAAGAGGAGACTCCAGTCGGCCTGCCTCCCGGGAACCGGGCGCGGGGAGGGCGCGGGGAGGCGCTGCGCCCACCTGCGCGCCGGGCTCCGCCGCTGCCCCGGCCCCCTGCGCCCCCGCCCCGCGGGCCGGGCCGCCGGGGGGGGCGGGGGGCGGAGGAGTAGGAGGCCGCGCTCAGTCCTCCATGGCAAAGTCTTTGGTCTTTTCCTCCTGGTCGCCCACTTTGTAGCGCAGCAGCACGCGCAGGAGGCGGTGGTTGTCCCGGGAGGGCAGCAGCGTGATCTCTCCGGAAATGTCCGTGTCCTGCTCCACCGGCACCGGCTCGTTCAGGTAGAGCAGCGCTTGCTTCCAGTGCGTGACCGGGTGGAAGGGCGAGGTGGACAGCACCAGGGGCTTCTCCGCGTCCCCGCCGGGGAAGGTCACCTGGAACCAGACGGCGAAGCCGTGCATGGGCGCCGAGCCGTAGCAGCTGAAGCGGAAGCGGCCGCCCACGCCGGCCTCCAGCTCCTGCTCCAGGCCGCTGCGGGCCAGCTCCAGCCGCGCGAAGCAGTGCGGCCGCGCCAGCACGTCCTCCCCGGACAGGCCCTGCACCACGATCTCCGAGTGGCCCATGAGGCAGCGCGTGGCGAAGCTCTCCAGGCAGCTCATGTCCACGCCGTAGAGCTGCTTCACCTGGCTCCAGAAGCCCAGGCGCAGCTCCAGCATCTGGTCGCTGACGGGCGCCACGAAGAGCTCGGCGGACGCCGGCAGCAGCAGGCCGCCCTCCTTGAGCCAGCGGGCCCGCGCGTGCAGCACGGAGCGCAGCATGGACTCGTGCAGGAGCCCGTAGCCCATCCACTCGCTCACGATGGCGTCCACCTGCTCGGGCAGCTCCACCGTCTCCACCGGCCCCGGCAGCACGTGCACGCGGTCCTCCAGCCCGTTGAGCCGCACCACGTCGCGGGCCTGCTGCCAGATGGCGCTGGCCTCCACGGCGTACACGCGCCGGGCGCCCGCCTGCACGCAGAAGAGGCTGAGGATGCCGGTGCCCGCGCCCACGTCCAGCACCGTCTTGCCCCGCAGCCCGGCCCAGTTCCGCAGGATGCCCAGGCGGTAGGCGTCGGTGCGGACGCGGTCCGCGATCATCTCCTCGTGCACCGAGATGTCCGCGTAGCACTCGTAGTACAGCTGGTCCCGCTCCCGCCGCGCCCTCCGGGGTCGCGGCGGGGCCGCCTCCGGCGCTCCGCCATCTTCCTCCTCACTTCCCTCCCCTCCTCCGCCGCCGCCCCCCGACTCAAGCTTTCTTTTCTTGGGCTGCGACATCTTGGCGGCCCCGGCTGACTCCCGGCGGCCCTTGCGTGGCTCCGCGCGGGCTCCGGGCAGCGGGGGCTTCTGGGACTTGTAGTGCCGGCTGGCACCGCCCACTTCCGGGGGAGAAGCCCGGAGCGCGGCCCCGCGCCGGCAGCCTCGCGGCCCCCGCCGCGCCGCGGAGCCCGGGGGGTCGCGTCGGCGCCGCGCGCCCGAGTTCCGCGAGCCTCTCCCTCTGCCCCTCCGTTGCCCTCTGCCTCCGCCCGCTCTGCTGCCCGCCGCCCGCTCCCGCCGCGCCCCGAGGTGAGGGGCGGTGCGCACGGTGTGAGCGCCACGGAGAAAGCCCTGCGGGTGGGAACCGGCCCTGGGCCGCGAGGAGACCCCGGGCCACGGAAGGGCGGCGGGGCCGGCCGAGGAGCGCGGCCCCGCGACCAGCCCCAGGCGGCGGCAGCCCCCTGCAGTCGGGTCGCGCCCAGCCGGGCGACGCCGCCGCTCCCTGAGGCCGCAGCGCGGGGACGCGAGGTGACGGGGACGCGAGGTGACGGGGCGGGCGCCGCTGGAACTCCACGGCTCAGCCCTTCCTGCCTCGTTTGGTTTTTCTTTTTTAAAGACCCTGTTTATCCACTCGCGAGAGACCCGGCAGAGGGAGCGGCAGGCCCCAGCGGGAGCCCCACGCGGGGCTCGACCCGGGACTCGGGGTCGCGCCCGGGCCGAAGGCGGCGCTGGGCCGCGGAGCCCCTCGCGGTTGCTTCCCCACGGCAGCCCTGTTCCCCGCGTGATCGCTTGCGTGGACGAGGTATTTTTCCTCTTCTGTTTCCCTTTCATCAACTGTCAGGGGTTCATTTCTTCCCTCCCTGTTGTTCACGATACAAATAAAATACACTTTGAAGTATGTGCTGTGTCCGTGGGAGTGTCTGTTCCCAGCACTGTGCGAATAAAATTCTCTCCCAGCTTAAAAAAAAAAAAAAAAAAAGACATTGAAAAAAACTGACTTTATTTTCTCGTAGTCTCGGATTATGTCCATTTAACCGACGGGCCTGTTCTGTATCTGGGGACTAAAGTTCCTTCACCCCTTTCTTCCCCCTATTAATCTCTCGTTTATTGACCCGTCACCCTCAGCTGTACTTCGAGGGCTCTCTTCTTGCTCCTCAGCACAGTCAGCTGTGTAGCTCTTAAAAATTACCTATGCCTCGGTCTCCCCTCAAACTAATTAAGTCAGAACCACTTCACGGGGAGCCCGCGCATAAAGTTTTAAAAGCTCCCTGGGGAAAAAAAAAAAAATAAAAAATAAAAGCTCCCTGGGGAATTTGAATGTGCGGCCAGAGTAAGAACCACTGTTTCCCCCTAAAATGATCTTAGTTAAATCTTGCTTCATTATTTTCATCGGGTAAATTATCTCTCCCCCCCCCCCCCCCAGGGGCCTGGGCTCAACCATTTAAGGCTAAAAGTTTTCAAAACAGTTTGTCTTTCTGCCCAGTTTGATTCCTTGTTTTAAGAAAACAGAGGTGCAGAGCAGGCTATGAGATTGGAGTCGCAAGTAAATGCGATCGCTTTAATACATCACCTCTAAGCTGCTACTCAGTGCACTCCTCTCCCATTCTTTCCTTCCTCAAAATCTTTTCCTTCCCCTTTTAAATGCACTCACTCCTCCAACCAGTTTTCACCTCACTTTACTTATGGTCTCTTTTAAGAGAATTCTGAATATGTTTTGTTGGTTCTACTTCCAAGATGTATCTTGAGTCCATCTCCTTTTCTCCTCCACTGCCAGCACCCTAGTCTGACCTTCCATCTTTGCTTGCCTGGAAATCAGTCCCTAAGACATGGCTTAGCTTCTAATCCTACCTCTATCTATTCTGTTGTCCACATAGCTATAAGAATGAGCTTTAAAAAACCCAAGTTAGACCAAGCCATTCCCCACTAACTTCCCATTCTAGGTACTGAAACAATCTCGTAGCGTCAAGTAGCTTCCCATCTCATCTCATGCTACTCTTCCCAGCTCCTCAGGCTCAAGATATACTGGCCTTTCTGGCTCAGGGCCTGGAACATTGTTTTTTTTTTTTTTTTTTTCCTTAGTACTTGACTTTAGGGGCTTTCTTTCATCCATTAGGTCTCAGCATAAATATTACCTTCTGAGAAGGGCTCTCCTTCGCTACTTTAAATATATTGTTTTCTGATACTGTTTATTTCTTTCATAGCTTTTACAATTTCTGTGTTTACTTGTGTATCTATTGTTTTGTAAAATATAAACTCCAAGAAGCTTGGACTTTTGTTTCCCTACTATTGTAGTTTCCTAGCCTAGAACAGATCCTGACACACAGAGTGATCGGTAAATAGTCTTCAAGGAAGACTGTTGTGGAAACACTGAAATAGCTATTCACAGGGGAAGAAGAAGAGTCTTGTTTTTTTGCAGTTCAGTATAACAATTTGACTCTCGTAAACTCTGAGAGAAATCCAGATACAGATTGATTTTAGGATGCTCCTAGATGTGAGAGTTGTTTTATTTTCAAACACTCTTAACCTTTCTAGACAGAATAATGGTAAGTACTAGACATTATGCCCAAAGTAAAGAAGAAATGCCCTGTGGCACTTTCCCTTCCTGCGCCTTGGCTTGGTATATAGAGAGATTTCTTTACTCATCTTTTCTGCCGCACTGAGTTGCTTTAAGTAGGAAAGGACTTTAAATCATAGTCCTCTAAGGAGTGTAGCTCCAGCAAACCACGTGGATGGGAGAAGAATTGGAGCTCAGCTGTCAGGGTATTCTTTGTGTTTCCATTTCAGTAGTCTACTCACCACATCCATTTGATGCTCAAACTCCATGTTTTTCAAACAACTGTATCTTGAAATTGACTTAATACATCTTCACCAGCATTAAGCAAAAGGAAATAGAAAATATCAAATATATAAAATGAGTAAAAGGTGAGTATTATTTCCATACTCACTGGTTTCAGTCAAGTATACTGCATATGTTTTTCTTGCTTACTCTAGGTTATGGTTCCAAAGTTTGACATCCACAGCTTGCTGTGAATTTGTACGTTTCTGTAACTTTGTTCGGGGTTTGTCCTCTCGCTGGCTTGTATTTTTGGATAATGCTCAAATGTTACTATTTATTTGTAGCTTTTTCAACCAGTCTGTGACTGACAACACTTACATGTAATTCTTTTTTTCACTTATCCCCTTTGTACCACAGCCACTTACACATCTGGCCTTTCCATGCCAGGTGGTGGATATTTGAAAACCAAGATCTTGGATTTTTCACTTTTATATTGAGAATCTACTGCATTGTGGTGGAATCAGCACCATTCCCACATTCCTGATTGTTGGTCCTGAGTGCACAAGGGATCATAGATGCGTTTTGTATGACTGGGAGAACCATGATTTTCTACATCACACACATTTATGTATTTATTCAATAAATATTCTGGGCTTCTACTCTGCACTAAACACTGTAGAAACAGAGGATATAAACAAACAAAAAAATCTCTACCTTCACAGAGCTTTAGTTTTTGTTATTATGATATTATTTATCATTTCTATGTTGCCTTATTTAAGCGAATTATTAGATCACTTTTAATTCTCAGCTCTCTCCCCTGTATTATTTTATCTTGAGTTTGCTGATGCAATTGCCTCCCACAAATGCTTGTTTCAAATTCCTTTCTTCTTTAATGTGAAGGCCTGTTTAAAAATGTATTTTAAAGCTTTGTATTAAAGTTGAAGGTAGTTCCTTCAGGATTTCAAGAAGTCATTGTAATTCTCAAAGTGTGTGTTGGGGAAGGGTAAGGGAGCAATGACATGAAAAACGTTATAAATATCTCTTTGATATGAATATTCATTAAGTGATGTAGTTCTTACCATTCTGTAGTTACTTGGAAGCTGTCAGCGTAGAAAGGAGCACTTCTACCTAAAAAAAAAAAAAAAAAGAAAGAAAGAAAAAGAAATCCTTTGTAGAAAATGAAGGCAAAAGGTGGTGGTTTTTATATTTAAACAAATTGGAACATCAAACATAAAAAGCCTACATATATGTTATTCTCTTGATGTATAGTGTCTTTCCATGGTGTATTGGCCCAGCTATTCAACCTACTACTAAAACAGACAAATAGCAAATTTACAGCTCCCTGATGATGTTATTGTGAGAAGTCTAATTCTTTTTAAAAACGTTTGTATTGAATTGTTTAGGTAGTCACAACAAAGATACTATGAACTTAATCCATAATTATTAATTTGGTTTAAACTTATTGAGCCCTCTTAAAATACAGAATGCGGTACCTTAACAGATTCCAGTACAAATATTGGTTATGACATTTTAACAACTTCTACTATAAATCATGCCACTATAATGGAAACAGTACTAAAATCCTGGGAATGTAAATTATAATATGGGAGAAGTAACATATTAGTACATCTGTGAGATTAGCATTTGCTCAAGTGCCACAGGAATAATGAGAATAGCTTAATGAAAATTAGGTATTAAGCTTAATGAACATTTAATAAGATCTTCCTCTCTCTCTTTTTTCTTTAAAGAAAACCTTTAATATGAAAGAAAGTCAGCCAGTTGCTTCAACCAGATGCTTATGATCTCATAGCATTTTGCTACTGAGGACATTTCAAGTGCAGAGACGTAAATGTAGTCACCATAGACCTGTGATTCCCAAAGTGTGGTTTCTAGATCCACAGTGTTAGCATCACCTGGGAAATTGTTAGAATCAAACAAGCATGAACCTCACTCTCTATGTAACGATTTAGAAACTCCTGGGCTAGGGGGTCTGTCTTCCTTGTTCCAACGGCCCTTCAGGTAATTCTGGTGCATGCTGAAATTTGTGAAGGATCACATCAGACAATTTGAAGTGTATCAGAACCAGGGTGAGGCCAGGTGGAGTTTATGGGCTGGAAGGCCTATTATTTTTTTGTTCATTTTTTCCTATTGCTGTGTAACAAATGACTACAAATTTAGCAGCTTAAAGCGCCAAACTTACTTTCTTTTCTTTCTTTCTTTCTTTCTTTTTTTTTTTTTTTTAATCTCTTAATGTCCATAGGTCAGGAGTTGAGGGATGGCTTCCCTGGGTCCTCTGCAAGGCTGTAATCACAATATTCAGCCTGGCCGCATTCCTTTTTTGGAGCCTGGGGTTTTCTACCAAGCTCACATGGTTGGCAGAAGGCAGTTCTTGCTGAGGTAGGACTGAGGTTTTCCTCCTCTTCCTGATTCTCATGTAGGGACTACTTTCAGCTTGGGGAGGCTTCTGGCCCCGGCTCTCTCACAACCTGACAGCTTACTTCTTCGAGGCCAGCGGAGGAAGCTTTCTGACCTTGGGGAGGGCCCTAGTCCAAATCATTCTCTTATTCCCACCCCCCATCTTCCTTTGACCAAAAATCAACCGATTGGGGACTTCAATCAGGGAAACAAATACTTTCAGCTGGAGAAAATGAGTCAGCATAAAGAGACAGTGGGTGTGTTCCTACTGAAGCTTCATGAATATTGTGAAATGTCTGCAAATAAGCCTATGTCTCAGAGAACTAGGGGTGTGGCTCCTGGCATGTGGAGATGACTGCCCCAAATAGATCAGAAACAGAGTTCTGAACAAGCTGTGACCCTATCTGAGCAGAAAATTTTAACGCAGCTAGCTGCACAGGTTACCTGTCAAGTTTGAGTTTCTGAACCCTGCTATGTGAAGCAACACACTCCAAATAGTGGCTACTTTGCTAGTCTGGGTCCAAGAAGTGAATACTCTGAGAATGAAGCCATGCAGAGCTGAGCCTAAGTGAACCCAGGAGTTCCAGTCAACCAGGGTTCACGTTCTATGACCCCCCCCTCCAACAATTGGGAGCTCCTGAGGGTGGAAACAGACTGTTTTCTCTTTCCTTTCCTAGAGCCCAGCACAGTGCAAAGTATGTGGAAGAAGCACAGTAATGTTAAGTGAGTAAACCAAGATTTTTTTTTTTTTTTTTTTTTTTTTTTTTTTTATGATCGTCACAGAGAGAGAGAGAGACAGAGACACAGGCAGAGGGAGAAGCAGGCTCCATGCACCAGGAGCCCGATGTGGGATTCGATCCCGGGTCTCCAGGATCGCGCCCTGGGCCAATGGCAGGCGCCAAACCACTGCGCCACCCAGGGATCCCCAAGATTCTTAAATATAGTCAATCTATAGCATAACAATCCCCACATCACAAGTCTTCTCAATAAAACACATGTAGAGATTAGGTAAAATGTATCATGCTTTCTTCCTTTGGTGTATAGAAATAGAGTAGCTGCAGAACCCAGATGGAAGAAATGAGCTCAGTTACCTTCGCTATGTGAAGTCATTCATAGGAAGAGCATATCATATACCGTAGTGGCTTTAGAGGTAACAGAATCGAATCCTATACAGCAATCGAAATGAAGGAGTGACAGTTACATGCAACACATGGATCCATTTCAACACACATAATGTAGAGCAAAAGAATCTAGACCCAAAACAAGGCTATATAGCTTTTTTTTTTTTTTTTTTGCCTATTTTCTGATTTTTTTTTTTTTTTTTATTTTCTGATTTCTAAATGGGGTTAATGATAAGGCCAACCGCATAGGTTTTGTGAAAACTGAATTGTCTCTGGCATATAGAAAGCACGAAATAAATGTTAATCATCATCAAATAATTAATATGATTACATGTATGTTGCTCAACTAGACACTTTGGGGGTATACGGGGAACTGGTTCCTGACTATAAGTAGTTTATAATCCAGTAGAAAAGAAATAAGAAATGAATATAGCAGCTATGTGCCTTGGTTTCCCAAATTGTGAAAATACAGGTAATAATACACATCCTATAGATTTTGAGAATTAGAAATTATTCTCTAAAATCTAAACGCCATCAAAACAGAAATTTTTATCTGTTTTGTTTACCCCTACATTTATGATACAGACTATCAGGTGTTCAGTAAATATTTGTTGTATTAATTAATTAATAATACATATAAAACATTTTGGCAATGCCTACCACATGCTAAACACAATATGTTTTAGCTATTATTAGGTACTTAATACATAACATGAAAATAAAATAATTTATATAAAGTAGAAAATAGTAAGAGTCAAAAGAGCTTTACAGGAAAAAATAACACTACAAAATTCCCAGTAGGAATGATTATCTCCATCTCAGAGGATCTGTACAGCAGCAGAAACCTGGTTAAACAAATTATGGTATATTCCTACGATGAAATACTATAAAACAATGAAAATGAGGAAAATACTACTACATATAGTCACTTGGATGAATCTCACAACCATGATGGTGAGCAAAAGAAATAGACATGAGGGAACACTTACCGCATGATCACATGTTTCTGAAGCTCACAAACCAGGTCACTGAATCTTCTTATGGCATTATCAGGGTACACACCTTCAGGAAAGAGGAAAAGTATAGGATGGGAGGGACACAGGGACACCTCTGGCACTGGTTGTGTTTTAGTCTTGACGTGGGTAGTGGTCCTATAATGACAATTCATTCTGGAAGTATATCTGTATATGTCAGTTCGGTTTTGCTGTAGCAACAACCCCAATATCTCAGTAGCTCACCACAAAAAAGTTTTTTGTCACAAACAAAAGTTTTTTGTTCCTTGTTTCCACGAGATGGGACTTGCAATCTAGTAGGTTCTCCTGGGTTCGCTTAGGCTCAGCTCTGCTTGGCTTCATTCTCAGAGTATTCACTTATTTGCAGACATTTCACATTATTTATGAAGCTCAGGTGACACTTGAGCTGCATTAGGGTAATCAGAGGCTTCTTACCCCTTCTTGTCCTTAGAATGTGTATTCAGCCCACAATCCCCAAAGCTGGAGCTACTTCTGAATGCAGTCTTGAGAGAATAATGAGTGGCTGAGACCATCTGGACTACATGCAACTGAACTCAGTTAAGACCTCTATAAACTCAGAAGATCCTGGCGGGTGAGTACAGAGGTGTACTAGTCTTGTGATTGTCCACTAGCCTTGCTCAGAGGTTCCCTTGCTTATCAAACCTGTCAACAACCAGCCTGGAGCAGTCTGCTTCTTTCTTCAATCTCTCCTTAAAGCCTCTGTGAATGGGGGCCAGTTTCAGATTTTACCCAAGAAGCTTCCAAATTTTTGAACCAACAAATGCAAGCCAGCCAAGAAACCAGAGAAGTGAATCTTGGGCAAGAGAAATCTCAATCTCATACACACCATCACGTGGTGGTGTGTATGTTAGATGCTTCTGGACCTCCATATGAGCACAGGGATGCCTTCAAAATGCCTGCTGGTTTGATGCGCCTGTCTGAGGAACTACAGATAGTGCACTGTGCCAAGACGGGAAGAGAGTGGTTGCTGCAGTGGACTGGCCTCTCCTGTGGGCAGTTTGGCTGGCTAGCAATGACAAACTCGAGACAGAAGCCAAGTTAGAAATCTGAACAAAGAGCTGAGATTAAAAAAGGACATGTGAGTGTCCGTTACTCAGCTTCAGGGCTGGCAGACAAGGTGGGAGAGCAGGATAATAAGTTGGAGAACTTAGTGTGCTATTTACCAAAGCAAGGAGGGTGTGGGCTGCTGTGAATTAAGGTCTAAGCTCTTGTGACAAAGCCTGATTGGGACACTAAGAGGTGGAATCCCTGAGAAACTAAGGAGAGGGAAGAAGAGGATGTGATTGACAGTAAAACAGACAGAATGTTCCATGCCATCTGACCCCTAATACAAACACAATAGCACAGCACAGCCAAAACAACCCCAGCCAGCAGGGCAGCCCCCAATTTAGGATACAATCATGATGAAAGAATATACTCCCACTGAGTTTATTGATTTAGCTGCCAAGTCCCAGCAAAAGGCCAGGGCAAGTGTTCCAGCGTAGTTAGTGTGGCTATGGGATGTGTGTGTGCGGGGGTGATGACAGTTCTCTGACCAGGTAGGAGGCACAGAAAATGAGCAACATCACCACACAGCTGCCTTCTGGCAGCACTTGCATGGTGCTCAGGTGTTCAAGGTCCTCAGTCTGTTATAGATTGGGTTGTTCTAGTCTGCAAGAGACCTGACCCATTAAGGGGGATGTCTCTGGGCAAATGGAATGCTAGACATCTTTAGAGGAGGTGCAACAAAGTTTTAGGAAGTCAGGAATGAGACAGGCCATCTGCCTTTGAAGTATCTGATCGGACCACATTTGCTGCAGGAATGGAAGCCGATATAGTCCAGTCTGAACCCAGGACCTGGGATGGGATGCTGATATCCATGCTATCCTGTCATGGGATAGAATATTTATGATGTTAGGCAATCCACTGCTGATCTGGAGGGTGCCGACAAATCTCAGGAAAGTACCAGCTAGGGGAAAGACTTGAGACAGAGATGGAACTTGAAAAACCAAAGGTATCCCAGTCAGCTGTAAAGATCCTATAAAAGTAAACTGGAAGCAAATGTGGTTTGACCTCCTGGCTGCTGGGACTCCACCTGAAAAGGTAGACTGACAACCCAATGCTGTGTTGGTCAGCCTGTAAAAAACCTTAAAACCTGAACAGTTCAAACCTGTTCCTCCCCTACCATCCTCAATGCCCCCATCTGCTCCAGAAGAGGCCTTAGGGCTATAGTCCTCTTTGGGATGGGTGCCTCTCACCCCAAATATAAGATGCAGTCCAATATTGCCTCTAGGTGAGGGCCATTGCGGGGCGGGGCGGTGGTGATCAGAGGCCTCATATTGGGTTCACCATTCACTGATCCCCCAGAAATAAACAAAAGGTGAGGGCTCTGGTTGACACTGCAACCAAATGTACTCTAATACATGGTAATTCTTTGAAGTTTTCTGGCCCCTTCCTGTGGTTACAGAGATAAATGGTTATGTCAGGAAGTTCCCTTTAACAAAGCAAAATTAGGCATTCCCTCCCCGACCAAATATGAGGCTATAATGTCTCAAATACTAGAGAACATGTTGGGCAATAGTATTCCACAAGATCTGCAAACCTCTATCAGTGAAATCTACCTCTGGGTTAGAGTCATTAAGCCAGTGCTGAAGAGAAAAACCAACTAGGGACTCATCAGTCTACTGCCCCTGGGAAGAATGGTAACTATCAAATGATATACATTGCCCCAGGGCCTAAGGAAATAGGAGAAACTATCAAAAAACTGTACCCCAAGTGGGTACTCTGCACTCTGCCTATAGGACTTTCAATAGCCCCGTATGGCCAATGAAAAGTCGGACTATGGACTACTGAGAACTGAACAAGCTAGTGCCTCCCATCCATGAAGTTGCGCCCAACATTGCCACCATCAGAGGTACTCGGCTGTGGTCCTAGGAGTACACCATGTTGTACTGGACTTAAATACTATGTTCATGATACCCCTGGCTGATGAATCACAAGATCAGTTTGCCTTCACATGGGAAGGACAACAATGGACTTTTCTTTTTCCTTTTCCTTTTTTTTTTTGTTTAAGATTTATTTATTTATTTGAGAGAGAGAGAATGTGTTCACAAGGAGGAGGAGTAGAGGGAGAAGGAGAGAGAATGTCAAGCAGCCCTGTATGCACTGGCTGAGTGCAGAGCCACATGCGAGGCTTGAATTCACGACACCAAGATCAGGACCTGAGCTGAAACCAAGAGTCAGACACCTAACCCACTGCACCACCCAAGCGCCCTAACAGTGGACCTTTCAGATGCTTTCCCAGGTCAACCTATAGAGCCTCATAATGTCATGAGAAATATCCCTGTTCTCTTTCTCCACATCAATAAAATAGGACCATTGCACTGATGATATAGTGTTAACACATGAAGACTTAGCTTTGCCATAGGACATTGTGCAGACTCTGCTGGAACATCTGGGAGGGAGAAGATAGGCCATGAAATCCAAAAAGTTCAAGGCTAAGGCACCACCATAAAGTTTTTAGGAATCATATGATCAGGTAAGATATGCATCGTCTGGAAACTGTGATTGATGACATGCACACCTACCTAACCCCTGTGAGCACAAAAGATATCCAAGCCTTTGAAGGGATTTGGAGGTTTGGGGGGACTTTTATTTTCCACCTGGTATAGTGTCGCCATCCCTCATACCACTTGGTAAAGAAGAAGTATATGTGGGACTGGTGGTCAGAGCAGCAAGCAGGCTTTGGGAAGACAAAAATACTGATAAAACAGATTAAAGCTCTGAGCATCTCCCAAGTAGGGCTACCATTTGAGTTAGTTATGTCTGTGACTCTGGAAGACATGGGCTTGGCACCATGACAGAGGCAATCGAAGGAGAGAGTACTCCTAGGATTTTAGTCCCAGCTCTGAAAAGGGGCAGAAAACTGATACACTCCCATAGAGCAGCAGCTCCTGGTGGTGTACACAGCATTCCTCCAGGTAGATCCTCTCACAAAGTAACAGCATATCATGGTGAGAACTTCCTTCCTATCAAGGGGTGGATTAAAAATATATTCTGTCAACCCATCTCTGTCATGGCTCAAACTTCCATGTAGACTAAATGACAAGCCCATTTACAGAAGAGGAGCACTTTGTGCACCACTGTGACTAGACACTCGGGTGATACTGGGCTCCATAGAGTGTGTAGATCCTCCACATGTCCCACGAATTACCTCTGGTGGGCCTGTGTAGCCATAGAAAGGAGGAGGGGAAATTCTGACTGATTGATACAGATGGATCTAGTCAGGCATCTGGATAGAAACAGGAGCAGACCACAGCAGCCTTTGGGCTCAAGTCAGAGCCATTTGGCTGTTGATCACTCATAAGCCCTCGCCATTAACCCTTTGCACAGACAGGCTATTCTAACTCTATGGCTTAGATAGTGGGAAGCTAAAGGATAGATGACCATGAATAAGCCCTTGGGGCATCAGCTTGTATGGAAAGATTTGGGTCTGCCTGACCCAGGTTCTTAGAACCTGAAGCAGTCCTCAAAATTTTCTTATATCCTGACTCATAAAGTGCTGACTTCCCCTAGCAATCAGGATGCTGATGCCCCAGCTCAGTACAAGTTCTAGCAACTGATCTTTCAATAGACAGCAGGTTGGGTGCAGAGAAAGAGTGGCTACTGTAGTGCCTGGGTGAAATGACATATTGCTAGGGATGCTGGATTGCCCTTAAAATACAGTGACTTGGTAAACGCAGTAACAGCACATCCCGTGTGTTCTAAACAGTGCCCAAGACAACTGCCAATGAGTCTGGGGTTACCTACTGAAGTTTTCAGCTGGTGAGGGATTGGCAAATGGAATATATTGGTGCCCTTACTCTGAGTGAGGCTTCCAAACACGCTTTGGTTTGTGTGGACACTGTTTGGCCGAACCCAAGCTTCTCCTCTCCCCATGCAAACCAGGCTGTTCCCATTAAGGGATTATACAGCCCAAGTACCATTTGTGGATATCCTCATCAAATAGACCATGACTGAGGGTCACATTTCAAAGGTCATAGTATGTAATACTGGGCAAAAGACATTGAATGGAGGTTCCATCTCCCCTCTAACCTGTAAACAGTAGGAATGGTAGAAAGGACAAATGGAATATTAGAGCAGCAGAGTAAATTACTAACAGGTAAAACCACATTAGCTGGGTGGATTAAAGTACTGCTCCAAGCTACAATACATTTGAATGCTTAACCAAAAGGGCCTGTTGCCTCATGTGCCAGAATGTGGACCCCTGCCAAGGCATCCAACAATGTAAAGGTATGGAAGTCTCAAGAAACATCCATTGCCCAGACCCTCACCATCGATCAACATGCTATGCTGCTGGGAACAACACACCCTATGATGCCTAGGAAAGGCATTGTCTACTGGAATTTTCAGTGGTATATCCCACCAGGATGGATGAGATACTTTGTATCCTTGGGTGAGGCGGAACTATTCAATTTCCAATCCTGCTGTCTGGCTGCAAGCTAGATGGGACATGCACCATTGAAAGAGGGGAGAAAGTGGGGGTCCTGGTCTGGCAAATCCCACCCCCACTCTGTCTTCTCATGACTGCCAGTGCTGCCTTCTCCAGCCACCATGTGTATGGTATGTACAACTAGATCAAACTCCTAAAGCTGCAGCCGTATGAAAATCTAAAAATATCAGGCCACAAGTATAATTCTTAGGGAAGATGAAGACCTTCCCATACTATTTCCTACTAAATATCTGTCTTTTTGACTTTTGACTTCTTTTGCCCTTGTGGTATCTGGGCATGAGCTGGGTACCAATGGAAATACTTTTCTGCAGTGGGCCCACTCATGCCTGGCAAAGGAATCCATACAACTGTTGGATATGTGGAAAAGACGCTCCTCTCTAGTTTTTTGGGATTGCCATGGTGGGTATCACCACTCGATGGAAGGGATTAGAGAATCCTGAATCAGTACATTAAGGAAGAATAAACTAGATCTAGTACTCTTAATCCAGCTGATACCACCAATACTGATGCAGAATCCTGGCCTGTGGCTATCAGTAACACGGTGTAGGCATTCTTTTTTCTGTCACTCCTACTTTACAGGCAGCCCATCAAATTGCTAAGGAGAGTCCTAAAAATACCACCAGTGGAGCCATGGGTAGCTAGTCATATTTGGAATGAGTTAGCATGGCTTACCTTGATTATGGGCCTTGGAGCACCTGGACCCCACTATGTTGGAAACAGAAGAATCATTCTAAATATAACTAACCTAATTGTACCAGGAATATGGGGATGGATATCACTGGAACTTTGTAGTCATTCTGTTACATTAAAGAGTAGTGATGAGTTTGGCACTGATTGGTCACACTGTCTGGGTATTTATTGGGTAGCCTTGACTGTGACCCCATGGATGTGTGACACAAATCTTTGGCCATGGTTTCCACCTGGCTGGTTGGTCACTGCAACCTAGGTTTTCCCTGAGCACAGAGGAGAATCTGCCCCATGGTAGTGAAAATTGCCAACTTTCCTCTCAAGGCCAGAAGAGCATGTTCTGTTTTCCAGATTATACCATATTCTGGTATAATCATTTGGCTGCCATCTTTGTCCCCTCTAATGACCCGGAAGACCAATACACAGAAGCCGTTATCACATTCACCCAACAAAGCCTGTATTTCCTGAACACTGAAATGTCTTTTTTTTTTTTTTTTTAAGATTTTACTTATTTGAGAGAGAGAGAGACAGAGACAGAGACTGGGACAGAGAGAGATCATGAGTAGGAGGCCAGAGGAAGAGGGAGAAGCAGGTTCCCTACTGAGTAAGGAGCCCAATGTGGGGATCAATCCCATGACTCAAGAGATCATGACCTGAGCTGAAGGCAAATGCTTAACCAACTGAGCCACTCAGGTGCCCTGAACGCTGAAATGTCTTTAGTGAGAAAAGCTGTCTTCCAAAATAGGATGGTTTTGGACGTTACTACTGCCTTGCAAAGAAGCACCACAGGTGCATGGATAAATACCATTATCTAAGAAGAAGGTTGTGGGTTCATATCTGATGAGTCTGCTAATGTGTCATCTTTGTTAAAACATATGTGGATACAGTGAACACCCTGAGTGATCCTATCCCCAGTCTAGGAGACTTAGTAAATCAATGGTTCAGATCATGGGGCTCTTGATGGAAAAAGTTGTCCCTGATTTGGGAGATCATTGTCCTCTTAATCTGTGTTTTCTCTTGTGTGTGACTGTACTGCTGCTGTGGGATCTGCCTCTGTGCAGCCAGATGGGTACCGAAGGAGCCACCTCCATGCTAATGAAACCCCTTCCTCCCTGCTCCGGACACTGCAGAAGATGGAAGATGGAGGCATATGAGATTCTAAGAGCCATTCTAGAGGAGTGGAGTATGGGAGAAGGTCATTGAGAGGAGATGACTGCTGATTGACCAGGGAGCTGGACCTTGACAATGGGAGTCTCCTACCTCTTCCTGTCTTTGGAATGCTCCATTTCACCCACCCGATCCCATAGTTGGAGCCATTTTGAAAGGATAGATCCTTGAGCAATATGTTGTTGAGAGCATCTGGAGGGTAACTAGGTTAAGGCCTCTATAGAAACTTTCAACATTTTGGCTAGCAGGTGAGGAGATGTACTCATTTTCCGGGAGTGCAAGACAAGCTTTGTAAGTTCCCTTGCTTGTTACACCTGCCACCCATCTGGAGTGGCCAGCCTATTTCTTCGGTCTCTTAGCCCTCCACGAACGAGGGCCGATTTCAGATTTGGGCCGATTTCAGATTTCACCTGAAAAGCTCCCAAGGGTGCAAACCAACAACAATACAAAGAGCTCATAATCCACTTTGCAGTCCTTTAACCCAGGCTTATCTACGGTTTGCAAATGATGCTGAGTGCCTTTCTCAAAAACATGAGGATAATTCTTGCATTATCCCAATATCTTTCCTACCTGGCTCTGCAGATATTTAATTTTCACTGTACTTTGCTGATGTTTTGAGGAACTATTGTTACTCTTCTGATGATTAACTGTTATGTTCCCTGCTTAGTGTTACATGCCTCAGGTTATCATTGGATAGTGTAATGACCATACTTAAGAATTCATTTAATTTTCACTTTCATGTATATTAAAGCCCTTTGTAAAGTGCTATGAAATGACAATATAATTGTTACTGTTGTTACTGTTGAGCTTATGCTTTCTCAGCATAGTCAACATGAGGAAATACTTGGATAATTGAATCCATTGCTTGTTTTTAAAATGCCCATTGACTTGAAGACTTTTTCCAAGGACAGGAAGCAAAATTTAACACAGGCTTCTAGGCTTCTCTTTATATTATCAAGTATGGTTTACAGCCTCAAGCATGGTTGTCCTTTCTGACAGAACTACCTTTTATCTTCTTTTTACAAGATAAGATTGATCTATTTTTTAAGCTAATACACCACTGGCTTTATATCCTTGTTGCAGGCTTTGGGAATAGGTTAAAGCCTCTTTGTGTTGCATTATTTACTGTGCAGCTACATTCAAAAATACAATGAATACACTGAAATTAATAGCTCTAGAAGGGTGCAAAGTGATAGTATTCATACTCAATTACCGAGATGATCTGTTACATTAATATAATAGTGATGCTATTTGAATGTAATATGGTGCAGAATAATAAAGTGGCAGACTAACAGAATTTCAGTTTTTGCGTTTAGAAAAAAAAAAAAAAGATAAATGGCTAGCAGACCTGGTTAATAGCTCAAATGCACAGGCTATAAGCTCTTATTTCAATATCAACTCTTAACAGAGGACACCAGGCAAATGAACTTGAATATCCATTTGATTTCTAGCTTCTTAAAAACTGAAATAAGCTTTTATATACTTTGGAAAGAATTACTAGCAAAAAAGGATAAGAGGGTGGGTTTTAATGGAGGTAATCCTCTAAGAAATTACTCCTTAGCAATTAGAAATACAGAAAAGCAAGATAAACTTAAAATAAGCCTGATAAATCCTATCTTACTCATTGTCTTCATTTAATAGGTACTTTCGATCTGGATTAAACTGTGCTCTCAGTAGTCACTCTGAGAAATCCTATTCTTTATATATTTTCCTTCTCCTGTCTTCTTACAGAACTAATAATTATCTTCTCAGTTACAAATTATGAATGAAGTCACTGAAAGCAATTATTGGGTGGAGTCCTTGGATTAAGATCATGGATCTCTAATGAGGCTTCATGTACTATGAATGGTGATTCTCAGACCTGCCTGAGAACCAGGATCACCTGGTTCTCACAACTTGTGAGAAATACACATGCCTGGGTCTCCCATAGATTTTGAGTCTATAAATCTGGGAGGAGCCACGACAAAATGGTTTATGATACATGAACAGAATTGAGAATCCTCACCATTTTTGGTTCAAAGTACATTTTGTAAAGAAGTGAGAATTTAAAAAGTTAAATATGCTTGAACATTCATTTGACTTTATATTATTTTATATATTTTATCGTATGATTAATTTTTATTATCCAAGTCTACCTGTACACTGTGTAAACATAAGAAAATGCAAAAGCAAAAGGAATAAAATAACTTCAAATATGACCACTTTTAATATTCTAAAGCATCAAATGGACATTGAAAGTTTAATTCTAGTACTAGAGTATTTGACTTTGCAATTGAAGCAAAAATCCAAGGGTGCTCCACAGAGTTGTTTCTCTTGTGTATTAGGTATTATTTGTTCAAATCAGTGTTTTCTACTGAAGGAAGGATCTCTTACATCCTTTCTTCTTCTACCCAAATATTTTTCTGTTCCCCCCCTCAAGGAATTTGCATATATGAGTTTAGCCAAAGCTAATAATGGACTTTTAGAATTACCAGTTCTGGGGACATAGCAACACAGGTGATGGTGGTTTATTCATCCATTAATTTATCCATTTAACAAACATTTATCGAGCACCTACTCATATCCCTGACACTCAGCTATGTGTTAGTGATGTTCAGTCCCTTCCCTGGAGAAACTTCACACTCTAGTATGGGATATAGACACAAACAGACAAATATTATGGTATATTGTTTATTTGCTATGAAAGATGTGAGTATAGGTTATGTTTAGGGATAAGGGATATGGGATAAGGGATATCTAAATCAGAATGGAGAGTCAGGATGAGTATAAAGAAGGGATATGAAAACAGGGCATCAGAGCAAGAAGACACTCATCTATGGCCATTTGCTGACTTTGGAAATCTTTATCAAGGGGTATGGATGTCTTTACTTAACTCTATTGCCTGGAGAGGAGACCATGAAGCTCTTTGATCTCTGATGTTCTTTTTTTTTTTCTTTTTTGGTAGTATTTTGCTTTCTTTCTCATAGATGCATTATCTTTTACTGTATTTCCAGGCTCTTAGCAATATTTTGAATATTTCTTTTCCCTGTGTAGTTTCTGTTTCTTCAGAGAAGCATTTTTATTGTTGTTTGTTTTGGTCCCTCTCTTTCAAGGTAGAGATCAGATCGTTCTAAGAAAGCTCTTGCAATCTCCTTCTGGATGGAGATACAGAGATGCGACTTTCAACTTCTGTGAAGTGCAGGGGTAAGAACACTGGTGTCTCAGGAGTCACCATGTCAACATTTACTGGAGAGAAATGGTCTCCCAGCTAACCTGGTTCGATAATGGTGGGATAACTGGTTCATCAATGTTCATATTTTGGCTTTATTTTCTCCTATACCTCAGGCAGGGGCAGCGGTGGGGTGGGAGGGCAGGGGTGAAGTTGCAGGGTATACATAGGGTCACTTCCCACTTGCCCCATTACCTACTTTGCAATTTGCCTTCCTTGGTCGGCTTCAGTTACCATCAGTCAGGTAGTTACTTTCTGGCTTCAAAATGTTTGTTACTTTTCTCTAACTCTTCTGTTCTCTTTGTCTTTGTAACCTTGTGTCTTAAAACGAATAAAACAGCACCATTATGGGACGCCTGGGTGGCTCAGCAGTGTCTGCCTTTGGCTCAGAGTGTGATCCTGGAGACCTGGGGTCGAGTCCCGCATTGGGCTCTTTGCAGGGAACCTGCTTCTGCCTGTGTGTCTGCCTCTCTCTCTGTTTCTCGTGAATAAATAAATAAAATCTTAAAAAAAAAAAACCCAAAACAGCACCATTATGATGTGGTTTCAGACTGGGGAGAAAGTAAATTCCTGTGGTCTGTCTGCCCTTTGACCTGCACCTAAATGCCTTGCTTTTGTAGGATCCTATGCTAAGAATTTAGCTAATAACAATTCTAGGAAACAAGTATTATTATTGTATTACTTTCACAGATGAGGGAACTAAATTTCTGAGCGATTAAGTGGCCAAAGACCTAACAAATAGTAGAGCTCTGTCGGCCAAGTGGCTCTCAGATCTGTGGAGTGGTTCACATGGGATTATAGGATAGCTTTGAGGCACTGCTATCACGGACAAGGTCCTTCTGCCACTTATCAGGGTTAACCCTGATCCCAAACCCACTCTGGGGATTATGACAGTCAGGACCCCTGAAGGGAAGGTTGAACATGGAATGCCATTAGAGAGGCCCTGTTCTGTAGAGAGCTTTTATCAGCTCTTTCATCACTATGGATCGGACTGTTTTCTGACATAAATTCTTTTAGGAGTTTGACAAAGTTTGCATTTTGATGGTCTATTTTAGTATTTTGCTAATTATGAAATGCAGGCCACCTGCTTTCAAAAGAAGGCGCTGGAATGGAGAATAATAGAGATGTAAATATGGTGCCTTTTATGGGCAAAAGCAGATTTTTTAGCAGCATGTTTTAAAAAATTAGAAATTTAACAGCTGTTTTGGAAAATAAGTGAAATGCTTCCGTACTGCTGAAGAATATGCACAGGTAATTAATTTTAAAGTAATACTTGTGGCCTCATTTGACTGTATTAGCATCACTAAATTAAAAACTAATCTCATCTGTCAAATTATTGTCTAGATTCTAAACCCCTGCTCACTAAAACCAAATTTTTAAATGAAAGTGAATATAAATTTACAAGACCAGTTTTCTTTCTTTCTTTTTTTTTTTTTTTTTAAGAGATTGATTGATTGATTTGAAAGAGAGCAAGTACATCTGTGCTTGTTGGGGAGGGAGGTAGTAGGAGGAGAGAAACTCAAGCAGACTCCCCACTGAGTGGGGGGCCCCATGCAGGGCTCAGTCCCATGACCCTGACATTATGACCTGAGCTAAAATCAAGAGTCGGATGCTTAATTGACTAATATACCCAGGCACCCCAAGAAGCCGAATTTTCTTAGGTAGTTTGTGAAGCGATCTTATAGTTTTATATATATAACTGGTATGGAAGGGATTATACATTACTTTTTCTGTAAGTGATGATCAGGAATAAGAAGAGTTATAAAATGAGATTTTGGGGGATATAATATTTGTACATTGGAGGTTGAAGTTTGGAATAGAAAACATTTTTATGTATAGATGGTCCTCAACTTATGATGGTTGAACTTATGAGTTTTCACTTTACAATGGTGCAAAAGTGGTAGGCATTCAGTAGAAATCACACTTCAAATTTTGAATTTTGATCTTTTCCCAGGCTAGCAATATGCTCTATAATACTCTTGTGATGGTGGGCAGCAGCAGCCACAGCTTCCAGCCAGCCACGTGATCATAAGGGTAAACAAGATCATGTTGCCACACACAGAATGGTTATTCTATTTCTCACTTTCAGTACAGCATTCAATAAATTACATTACATATTCATCACTTTATTATCAAATAGGCTTTGTGTAAAGTGATTTTGCTTAACTGTAGGTCAATGTAAAAATATTCCAAGCACATTTAAGGTAGGCTAGGTTAAGCTGTGATGTTTGGTAGGTTAGGTGTATTAAATGCACTTTTGACATATGATTTTTTTGACTTATGAAGAACTTATCAGAATGCAACCCCATTGTAAGTTGAGGAAGCTCTGTACACCAAATTTAAAATATGAAAGACTAGGGGTGCCTGGCTGGCTCAGATGTTTGGGCATCTTCCTTCAGCTCGATCCTCAGGGTCCTGGGATTGAGCCCATGTCAGGCCCTCTGGTCAGTGGGGAGCCTGCCTTCCCTATCCATCTGCCTCTCCCCCTTTTGTGCTCTTTCTTTCTCTCTCTCTAAAAACATTTTAAAAAATACAAAGAATAAAAAGAGATAATTGAAAAATCATATCTCTTCCTACAGGGCTTCCATAATTTCCATGCAAACTTCTTATCCAGCAAGCAGTTCACCTTGGCTTATGTGAAAAGAAGATTTTTGTCCTCCTCCAAAGTTTACCTGTTGAAGCCCTAACCCCTGATGCAAAGGTATTTGGAGATGGGGCCTTCTGGAAGTATTAGGGTTACATTAATTAATTAGGTTGGGGAAGATCTCATGATGGGCTTAGTGGCCTTGCAAGAAGAAAGAGAGACAGAGACAGACAGATGGCTATCTCTCCCTCATGTGAGGTTACAGCCAGAATGTGGTGATTTGCAAGTGAAGACAAGAACTCTAACCAGAATCTGACCATGCTGGTTACCCTGATCTCAGCCTCTCAGCTGCCAGAACTATGAAGAAAAATTACTGTATTTAAGTCATCCAGTCCATGGTACTCTATTATGACAGCCCGAACTGGCCAATAGACCCCTCAACTTTGCTTTCTGTCTTGTTCTAAGATTCCTATGTTCTCAGTGTAAAATATACCCCATGGAACCTGAAAAACTTGCTCCTCTCAACACCTGGTAACCCTCTATGTCCCAAATTTGAAAGAAAGGTTGGAAATCCAGATTTTTATATGAAATTGCATAGGACTTTTTTTTTAATTGCCTAATACTTCTAATATTGATATAGCATTCTATAATATATTTCTAAGCCAGTCTACTCACAAACAGCAAATTTATAAATTTTGTTTATATATATATATATATATCTTATGTCCTAAACTCCTTGAAGGGTATGATGTCTTATTTTTATTCTCTGATTCCTAGGGTTGAAAATGATTGGTAATCAAATGTTCTTGTTGATGCTGAATCTACTTGCTCTTTCTCTGATCCCTCTCCTCTTTTTTCTTTTTTAATTTTTATTTATTTATGATAGTCACACACACAGAGAGAGAGAGAGAGAGGCAGAGACACAGGCAGAGGGAGAAGCAGGCTCCATGCACTGGGAGCCCGACGTGGGATTCGATCCCGGGTCTCCAGGATCGCGCCCTGGGCCAAAGGCAGGCGCCAGACTGCTGCGCCACCCAGGGATCCCTGATCCCTCTCCTCTTTAGGCAAAACATTCCCAATTACATTCATTCCTCCATTCTTTTTAAATAACTTTTTTAAGAAATTAATTTGATTATCCTTTGATTTCTCAGATTTTGGTAAAATTGATTTTAGTGGAGCCATAATGGACCACTTTTTGACGATCAACTTTTGGACCCAAAGGTGGGAGCATTGGCATTGAGACTTATTTTCACATGAGGGCCTTAAATTGTATATAGAAAGGAATCAAGAGATGCTAAATATAAGGATGTTTTTTTTCCCCCAATTCTACATTTTCCTTCTATTTTCATCACCTACTATCTTGATTGATATTTCAACAGTAGTGCTGTGTTACTGCTCTGTGGTCCAATTTCTCTTGCTCTCAGTGGGAAGGCTTCTCTTTTATTTATCTATTTGTTCCTATTATGGAGAAATTAAGCTTTAAGTGGCTATACACCTGTTTATTCATTCTGCAAGTGGTATTGCTCATTGTCAGTGGTTGTTTTTGATGCTAATACTGCTTCTTGCCTTGTTTTATTTAGAGTCCTGACATGTTTGCTGGCCTACAATAGCTAGTAAATAACAATAATGAATTCTTTACAGGTTCTTGTTCCTCCCTCACCACAATCTTCCTGGAGTCAAAATGGAGAAATGTTTTTTCTCTCTGGTTTCATATTTGATATCTACAAAGTGTTCAATCAAGGTGTTTACAAAATGAAGTTAGTTGGCATTTCAATGATGTAGTACTGGTATGATTTTCTTATGAGCTATTTCTATGAGCTGCAACTATGTTTCATCACTTGATTTTTAGGTAATATGTTTTTGTGGCTCAAAAATAACATAAAAAATGCAAAAAGATACACAGGAAAAGTTTTACTGCTACCTTTTCCTTTCCTTTGCCCAATCCCTACCTTCCAACTCCATAGGTAAAACTTTTATTAATTTTTGATGTATTCTTCCAGTTTTTGTTTATATACATGAAAGTAAATACAAATACTAATAGTCTCCTTTCTCTGTTTTTTAAACATAGGATACCATTGTTCTACTTCTTTCACATTTCACCTAACATTACATCTTGGAGCTTTTGTCATATTGAAATGTAAACCTACCATATTGTTTTATACGGTTGAATAGTATTTCATTTGATGGAGATGCAAGTGATGCATCTCCACTTGATGCAAATAACTTAAGTCATTTACTTAAGTAAAGTCTTACTGATAAACATTTGTTTTGTTTCTAGGATTTTACTAGGACACATCATATTACAAAAAAAAAAAAAACCCTCTTACACACCTCATGTCACACGTATGCAAATAGATTTCTATAGGATAAATTCCCCGAAGTGGTAATAACTAGGTCCAAAGGTCTGTGCATTTGTGATTTTGTCAGATACTGGGCAGTTGCCTCCAGAGCTGTACCAATTTATGCTTTCAGCAACAGTGTGAGAGAATGCTATTATAACGCTCACCTATAGAAAGCTTTATCAAGCTTTTGGATTTTATCAGTTTGTTGGGTAAGTGTAGTATCCCAGGACTGATTTAATTTGCATTAGGAGAGTAGTTGGACTTTTCCTATGGTTAAAACCATGATTATTTCCATTTATGTGTGACCTGTATGTTCATAACCTTTATGTATTTTCTGTTGGGTTGTCATATTTGTTAGACAAGGATTAACATTTATCTGTAATATAAAAGTAAAGTAGTTTTTTTGGTGGTTTGAGATTTTTCTTGGCTTATGGCCTTTTGCGTGCAAAAGGTTGTTTTGTTTTGTTTGCTTATTTTTTACATTTTAATTCATTCAAATGTATTTACCTTTTGTGGATTTAGGGTTTTGAGATACAATAGAAAGTAGTCCTTTCATACGCAACCCTTGTCCTTCCATCCTCAGCCTAATGCAAAATTTTCTTCTAGTATTTTATAATTTCAGTTTTTTAACATTTAAATTTTTATTTCATTGGTTCTCCATTCATTGATCAAATATTTACCGAGTGTCTCTCATGTACTAGGATCTACTTTAAGTACTTGGGATGTATCAGTGATCAAAACAGACAAATATCCTTGCCTTTGCAGAGTTTGCATTCCAGTGGAAGGAGGTTGATTACAACAAAAGAAGTAAATTATATAGTATGTCAGAAAGTGATGAATGCTATTAAAATTAAAATAGATATAATCTGTTAAGAGGAACTGGAATATCAAGTGCCGGATATAAGTTGCAATTTAAAATAAAGTAATTGAGGGGCGCCTGGGTGGCTCAATTGGTTAAGCATCTGCCTTCGGCTCAGGTCATGATCCCAGGTCTTGCATCCCGGATCAAGGCCCATGTTGGGCTCCCTCCTCAGCTGGGATACTGCTTCTCCTTCTTTTTGCCTCCCTCCCTGCCCCGTCCTCATGCTTGCTCTCTCTCTATCAAATGGATAGATAAAATCAGATAAAAACCCTACAGTCCTAAATAAATAAATAAATAAATAATAAAGTAATTGGTGCAGACCTCATTGAGAAGGTATCATCTGAGCAAAGTGAGGAAGGGAAGTGAATAACTTCCATGCAAATCTCTGGGTGAAAAAAGTGCCAGATTGAGGCCCTAAGTCAAGAGTATGCCTGCGAACCAACAAGTGGGACTAGAGTATGATGAATAGGGAGAAATAGTTGGAGAGGAAACCACAGCTTTCTAGACTCTTCTAAAGACTTAAAATTTTACTTTGAGTGAAATGAGGAATCAGTGCAGAGTTTTGAGCAGAATGACATATAGGACATATTTTAAAAGGATCACATCAGGGAAAATAATTGTTGAGAAATTGGGGAAAATGACCCAGTTCATATGATATATGTCAGCAAAAATAGGGAGGAATTAGTGATTTAGTGTGATGGCAATAGATTCAAAGCTGGGTATTTTAGGGAAGGAATGGTCTGAAAGCAGCAATAAGGACTGAGGATGACATCTATCACTGGGTTACTTACAGCCCAGGGGTGCTGGAGTTATGGTTAAGAAACAGCCACCACTTGAGAGAGCTGCAGGGAAAGCAGGTTCACTGGGTAGAGCTAGGTTTCAGTTGAGTGAAGAAGATGAAGGGAAGAGGATTTTGCTGCTAATGGAGCAAGGAATTTCAAAGGATTGAATAGAAGAGTTTTCACCATTAGATAGCCTGGGAGAATGAGACTGAGAAGAGGATGTGGGGATTCTTATTGTGACTAGAGTGAGGGGTTCTGGGTGTGGTCAGAGTCATAAATATAGATGCAGGACATCATGGAGTAAGTTGAGAGTATTTAAGGCAGGGGGCCCCCTCAGGACTTAAGAGTTTAGATTGGAGAATAGGGTGGATGGGTTTCTGATCAAAGGGATAGATGCCCTGAGAGGTATGATGTTAGGCTCTTGACTTCAAATGGAGTGAAGGTGGTCTTATATTCAGAATGTGCTATATCTTGACTCCATGTTGATAGCCTTGGGGGCTACTAGGGAAGTAGAATGTCACACTAAATATATTGGCTGCTTCAGGGATCCCTGGATGGCGCAGTGGTTTAGAGCCTGCCTTTGGCCCAGGGCGCGATCCTGGAGACCCGAGATCGAATCCCACGTCGGGCTCCCGGTGCATGGAGCCTGCTTCTCCTTCTGCCTGTGTCTCTGCCTCTCTCTCTCTCTCTCTCTCTCTCTCTGTGACTATCATAAATAAATAAATAAATAAATAAATAAATAAATAAATAAATAAATTGGCTGCTTCACTTTTGATTATTTGGAAATTTTATCCTATTTTAATGTGTGAAATGTTGAACCAACTTAAATTTTGTTCTAGACAGTTACCAACTTGGTTCAAAACCATTTCTTGGATAGTTTTATCTATCTTCCCCCACAGATGTGAGAGGCACTCTGACATAAGTTCCCATATATATCCTGGATTTTGTGTATATGTGTATTGTTGGATTCACAGTTGTGATTAATGAAATAAGTGTCCTTCAAGAAGTATTATTTAAGTTATAGAACCCTTTTCTTAATGTGATTTTCTCAAAAGGGATGTGTTAAAAATATGCAACTATTATTTGCTGGAGAGGAATGCTAAGTCATTAAAATTTCTTTTTTTCTAAAAGAAATTGTTTACCAAAATGTTATGAGAACAACCTTCTTCATTATTTTCCTTCACTGAGCTTGTAATCCTGCAGATGTTGGTCACTGTTTGCTTTTGTGCTAGCATGGCCTTCACCAACAAACAATGATATATCAACACAGTGTAACTCCCAGTAACTCCCAGGAATAATCTTATCACAAATTGCCATCTGCTATAAAGTAAGTGAATAATGCAAGGTGAGCAAGTCTTTCTCTGAAGTAACCAGTAGATCCTGGCAGGGTCCAGTATTATAATTTTACCTGGGCCATTGTCTTTTTGTGCTGCCATCAACAGAGTGAGACTACAGTTGATTAGTAGTAGTGACAGTGATAGTAAAAACAAAATACCACCACTACTACTACTACTAATTAAATAGGTGTCAGTTTTCGAGTGCCTTATTAGATGCTTGTTACTGTGCCATAGATGTTGATAGTGTATGTTGAAAACAGTAAGAAATTATTATTTTGGTTTTACAGAAGAGTATAGTAAGGCTCATGGAAATCACTTGCTGAAATCACATCACTGGTAAATGGGAGAGCCAGGGCTACATAGTGTCTACAAGTCTACTCTGAAGTAGAATTGTTTTCTCTCTTCTCACTTTACTACTAAATAATGTCCAGTTTAGATAATTGATAGAGAAAATCTCACTAAAAGACTAACTTTCCAAGCAAATAACATAACACCTTATTTTAATTTTGCATAAGTAATTATCATTATCATTCAATGTGTTTAATGCACACATACTTTAATCCATCTGTAATCCATTTATCTATCATCTATCCAACCATCCCTCCCTCCCTCCATCCATCTATCATCTATGGTAGAATCAATTCACATACATTATTATAAAGATAGCAAAGACATAAAGTAAAATATATTGGGCAGCCCGGGTGGCTCAGCGCTTTAGCGCCACCTTCAGCCCAGAGTGTGATCCTGGAGACACCGGATCAAGTCCCACCTCCCGCTCTCTGCATGGAGCCTGCTTCTCCCTCTGCCTGTGTCTCTGCCTCTCTTTCTCTCTCTATCTCTCATGAATAAATAAATAAAATATTATAAAAAATATATATATTAAAAATTATTTTTAAAGGTATATGCTTTAACCTTATAAAATCCAGGACTATGGAAGCCCCAATGACAAAATCTATAATCGAGTGCCTTTTACCTGGTTTTTATAAAACACACACCTCAAGAGACAGCATCTTTATTAGTAATGCTTAAGGGAATTTAAGGATAAAAGTTCAGTTTTATCAGATTGTGAGGTCTGTATTCTGATTTCCCACAAGTAATGAGTGAATTTTTAAGCATTTCGTTTTCATTTTCACATAAAACATAACTTGGATTTTAATTTTTCAGAGAAAATGTAATTAAATAGTAGTCTAAGGCATCAGAAAAAGAAAAACCAGTGCCTTCATTTTTGTTTTATTTTTTAAGTTTTTTTAAGATTTTTATTTTTTATTTTTAAAAAATACTTATATATTTTTTATTTCTATTTTTATTATTTTTAAATATTTCATTTATTTATTCATGAGAGACACAGAGAGAGAGTCAGAGAGGCAGGCAGAGGGAGAAGCAGGCCCCATGCAGGGAGCCGGACGTGGGACTCCATGGAGGTCTCCAGGATCAGGCCCTGGGCAGAAGGCGCTAAACTGCTGAGCCCCCCGGGGTGCCCATGAAATATTTTATTTATTTATTTATTTATTTATTTATTTATTTATTTATTTATGAGAGAGAGAGAGAGAGAAACAGAGACATAGGCAGAGGGAGAAGCAGGCTCCACACAAGGAGCCTGATGCGGACTTGATCCCAGAACTCTGGCATCACACCCTGCACAGAAGGCAGGCACCCAACCACTGAACCACCCACACGTCCCTCATACAATAGTGTTTTTTTCATTGACATGAATGTGTTCTACATATTGTTCAGATTATTGATTTTTACTCAGTATGCTAATGCATTTTTGTTCAAGTTTTTTTTATTTTTTCTTTTTGCACAGTGTTGGGGGGTATGGGGTTTTAACTCTGTGGTGCAAACTAAAAGTCACAGTAACAAGAATTCTAATAAAAGACGGATTTCCCATTGTGTTCCAGCTATAATTACCTCAATTCCTTGCCTTGAATATGCTAATGACTCTCCTGCTTTAGGGCATCTACATTAGTTTCCTTGTCCAGGAACCCAAGGAGCTCAGATAGCCACAACTCTCCTCCCCTTGGTCAGGATTTCTTTCATCTCTTACTATCTGGAGTCTTTTTCACAGGACTTTCTACAAGAGTGTCTCCTTCACTCTGTAACCCTAGATCTTGCTCTTCTTTGTGAATGTAGGACCATCTCATACAGTACATTGTGTATTTGTTTATTGATGCCCTTCCATTTGAATATAAATTACATTTTATTACAGATTATTTTTGTTTACTAATGCATTGATAGAACCTAAGGCAGTCTGGCACCTAATGGACACTCCAAAAACATTTGTTAATTGTGTTGAGTTTTTAATGTTCGAATGCTTGTGAGTTCTCTTCCTTCACTTTGCCATGTTCCAAATATCTGTGAGAGAATATCCATGATCTATGAGAGAAGCAGCTCTTGATTTTTTCTTTCTTTCTTTGAAATAGAGTACTCATACATTGATTGTATTTTCCTTAGGTGGTTCTTCTGCAGCAACATATGGAATCAATAATTTCCTGAAATAAATTGTCAGAATTTCTACCAATCTTTGTACTCTACTCAATGTGTAAAGAATTGTAAAAATGTTCATTGAAAAGAAACAAAGAGAATATTTATCTCTGCATAAGAATCTTTAAAGCATCAAAAAAATCTTTAAAGCATCGGTATTCCACCATTTATTGAAACATTTGAGATTCATTAGTATGAATAATGCTTATGAAAGCAGTCAAGTTCTTTTCAGTTATAAGATATTGTTTAACATTTTGATGATAGTAATTTATAAAATATCTTGAACCTATATTAGCATTTTAGCTCTATTTTTAACAGAGCACTTTTACTTATATTGCTGAAAGCTCACTTCTAAATATTTAACCTTAAAATCGTGAAAAGTGTTCTTAAAAGATTTGAAATTTCACTATTGTAGTTTATTTGCTTGTTATTGGTGATATATTCTAAGTATTTGAACTTAGATTCATTGGGAAAAACATTCTAAGATTTGTTGTCTTTTTATTGACAGGCAGTCTGCCTCTGTTGGAAGTTGGTCTTCAGAGAAAGTCATTTAGACCATTTAACAAGAGAGGAAACCCATTAAAAATATGCAAGCTCTTGGAAAACAAAATCCATATACTAATTAGACCTATTAAGGCAATTATAGAGCACTATTAGTGATGCAAAAGTTATGTTGCGCTCCTCATGGTACCTATGCCAAAAAGCCATGACGTTCCTATTTTTTCTAAATAGAGTGTGAGTGATCAATTTCAGCACCACTGTGTTGATTTGCAATGAGTCAACAGCAGAAGACATTTCTATGGGCATAGAATAATGGTAGAAGGTAGTTATTTTACCACTCAGTGACAATACAGCTTTGTCAGGCAATGCTTTAGTAATGAAGAGACAACTACAACCACCTGTTAACAAGGAAGAAGAAATATAAAGAGTTTCCGGAAACTGGTCTTTAGTTGCAGCCAAAGCTCTGAGGTTTCTCCGACTAGCGTGCACATTCAGAAGATTCCTAACTGCTGCCTTAATAGCTTTTGATGAGTGATCAAAACATTATGATCTCTGTTTCAGAAGACAGCTTCAAGCTTATGAACTAGTAATAGGAATTTTAAACCTGTTCTTTGAAAGGCACTAATAATTGTGTGGGGCTCTGGAAAACCATGTCATTTAAGGAATATAAAAAATGAGGCAGTGGTCAACAAAACCTTAGAAAATGCTGTCCCTAAAGGCTTGTGAGAGACTTTTTAAGTACTTAAAAAAAAGAGAGAATCTCAGTTAATGTTTATAGCCACTCTCAAGCAATAAGACAGGGGATATAACTATCCCCACTCTTTAGATGAATGCTTGAGGCAGAAAAGTTAAGAGATATCTTTCCCTAAGAGCTTTCAGTAAGGGAAGAGAAATATTATTATTTTTAAAGATTTTATTTATTTATTCATGAGAAACACAGAGAGAGAGACAGAGACACAGGCAGAGGGAGAAGCAGGCTTCCCACAGGGAGCCCGAGGTGGGACTCCATCCTGGAACCCCAGGATCACGCCCTGAGCCAAAGGCAGTGGCTCAACCACTGAGCCACCCAGGTGCCCCGGGAGGAGAAATATTAGATCAAGGCTTGGGTTTCCAAACTCCTGGTCGGGCACAAGATGGTTACGGTGAGATGGTCCTTGATACCATGTGATTATTTCTGCAATCTCAGTTGCCTAAATGATTTTTTATTTGTTTGTGCCTTGAAGCATCACACATAGCAGAAGGATAATTATTATTATTCACCAAATGACAGCAGATGTTCAAAGTCACTTAGGGCAGAATAAGCGTGAAGGAAGGACAACCAGCAGCATATGTGCTGATGTAATATCTATTAGAGTCCTCCTCCATGGTTTTGCCAGGGAATGGAAGCCATCAACAGATCTGCTCGAGGCTGCAGAGGCTCAGACAATGCTCACCTCCACAGCTAATCACAGCAGAACAACTTAGTGGTTTTAGTTTTGCATTAGTGATTGTTATTTCCATTTAATGTGGAATATTTAATGTGTTCATAAAAACTATGTGTGTACATTTTAATTGGTATGCCCCACGACAGAATAAAGTGATAGAGGAAGACAAACCTGGACTACCCACAATTAATGGACTGTTTTGGCTTCATAAGACCCAGAACTTAGGAATCCCAATTGCAAAGACACAGCTAATGGAGTTGCTTTTACCCAGTTGCTGCAGCACACATTCCTCAAGCGTGGATATTTCTTAACTGAGGTCTTATTAAACCTAACAACTTTTTTGAAAAAAATTCTTATGACAAAGTGCAGATTATTAATAGTATAAAATAAATTCCTCAGGGAGTCTGTAGTCTCAGTTCAGCTTTGGTCTGTCTTCAAATTGCCTATCCCATAGAGTTCATAACCTGAAAATGCACTGACCAGGTAAGTAAGGTAAGGCTTTTTTGCTAAGTTTCCACTGCAGACTAAGAAGAGAAGGCACTGAAAGCAGAAACCTTCTATTTCATCGTTTTAGCACTCTTGCTTAATATCATACCACAGGTATTGAAGAAGGTATTCATGGTGCATGAATCAAACAACTTTATGTCAGACTGATGAATAGTCAATGTATTGAACAAGAGAGTGTCCTCTGTCATCCTGAAACAGCTAACTGGGAAGAGGGCTGTGGCTTTGGAGTATTCACACAAGGGACATGGTGAAAGTTGTAGATTATTCTAATTTTATAACTTTTAAAGGATTAATAAAACTTGAGAAGACCTAGAAAGCTATGGACTACAGAAAAGAAGGATATGTCCAATTAAGAACTTGGTTGCTAGATGATGTCATTTCTAGGGAATGGTTTAAGATTATCAAAATGATGAGCTCATACTGGAAAAGTGGAGCTCTAAGGATGGAGAAAATTCATTTGCTAAGAGATCTGCCAGCTGGACCAGCTGAAAATAGACAAGGGATTCTAAAATATGTGAATATATTGTTACCCTAAACTGATCTCGAAGGGAATAACATGGAGAAACTTCTGAATAGGTCATACTGGAAATGGAAAAAAAAAAAAAGATAAATATTTAGGGTGACAGAAAATGACACAATTTGGTGATATGAATCTAACGATATTACTGAGATTTAGTATGATAGGATTGACTACAAGAATTTTAGCTATAGAAAGGTATAGATAAGTATTTAATAGAACTATAATGTGAATCACAATCAAATTTAACATTTTCTAGTAGCCAAATTGTGTAGTAAAGAATTTGGCCTCTATCCAAGAGATGCTTTTGTCCTTGCTTCTTGGGTCAATTTATGTCATACCTGAGAGGAGTGTCTTTGTTTAGAGTGGGAGCCAGCCACAGCAGATATAAGGTGGGACCAGCCATACCCAGTAGTCTGAGAGTGGGGGCAGGCCAGGCCAGAAGAAATCAACTAGGTGATTTATGGTGAAGTCTTTGGGTCATAGGGTATCAGTTTACCTGGAGGCTTAGTTCAACCATGTAGGAAGTCAATCAATCAATCTTGTCTTTGTAAAAAAGGCACAATAAAAACTGGATACGAAAGTTTGGGTGAGCTCTCCTGGTTGGCAGTACCCTGTGTGATTGTTTATACGCTGATGCCAAGAGATGGTGGCGCATGTTGACACCAGTGAAACTTCCTAGATTTTGCCCTATGAGCCTCTTTCCTTCACTGATTTTACTTTGTATCTTTTCCATATAATAAACCATAACTATGAGTATGATAGCTTTCAGGGAGTTCTGCAAACTCTTGTAGTGAACCACCAAAACTGAGAGTGGTTTAGGAAATCCCTACAAACTTGCAGTTGATGCCTGAAGTGAAGGCTCTTTTCTCCCTAACGTTTAGTTTGACTGTAACTCCTTGCAATTGGTGTCAGAAGTCTTGGGCACATTTGTCAGTCTGGAGGATTGTGCCTTCAGCTTTACAGTTTGCTAATTCTGGGTACGTATTAATGAAGTAAAATGTAAAAAAAAAAGTCCATATGCCCAAAATATTATCATTTCAATAGGTAATCAAACAAAAAATACTAACCAGCATATATACAATACTAAGTATATTGACTATGAGCTACCATGTTGGACCAGGCAGTTATAGATGATTGATCAAAAATAATAGAGCTCTAAGCAAAAGAGATCAAGTATTGTCATTTGTTAGGACAACATTACCTAGAGCTCATAAACCTGAAAGTTGAGGTGGATTGGAGGGTATCTGGGTACAGAGTAAAGGGGAAATTGAGTGTAAGTAACAGAAGACTGAATTCCCAGGTCAAGTATGTAGATTGTATATCCCTGAATCTGATCATGAGACTGGCACAGAGGCGGTATATGGCAGCAGCACTAGGGACTTTAGCCATCAGATCATCTTCTGATACTCTCACTAGCTAAGTGCAAACATAAGATAAACTCTTGCCATACACAAGGAATCTCTCTGTCTCTGCCTCTCTCTTTCCATCTTTTCTCTTATTTTAACTCTTCCCTCTTTTCCCTCCTTTTTCACTCTTTTTATTACTTCTCTTTATTTCCTTTCTTTCAACAAATACTTATTGACTGCTTATTTGTGTGTCATGTATTATTTTTGTCCTCACATTTTTGAGCCCCACCCCCAGTGGACATTTGATGACATCTGAAGACATTTTTTAGTTGTCAGAACTTGGGGCAAGGGTGCTATTGGAATATAGTAGGTAGAAGGCAAGTGTCTTGCTAAGTGACCTGTAATGTACAGGATGGTTCCCCACGACAAAAAATTGATCCAACCCCAAGTGTCAATAGTGCTCAAGCTGAGAAGACCTGTCCTAGAATGTTTTAGAGATAAAGGGAACTACTTTTCAGGCATAATTTTGACTAAGAAGGAGAAAAGTAGAAGTTTATTTTATTTTTTTTACAATTTATTTTTAAATATTTATTTGAGAGAGAGAGAGTGTATGCATGGGGTTGAGGGGCAGAGGCAGAGAGAGAATCCCAAACAGGCTCCCCGCTGAATTCAGAGCCCAAGGTAGCCCCAATCCCAGGACCCTTAGATCATGACCTGGACAGAAATCAAGAGCCTGATGCTCAATCTCCTGAGGTGCCCCAGAAAAGAAGTAGAAGTTTAAAAATCTTTAGAGAAAGCAGTAATTAATAATAGTAATAATATAATAGCTAATGCTAGTGTGTTTACTATTTTATAGGAACTATGATATATATCTTATATTAATCTCTTTAATCTTTGCAACCTAGTAAATAAATATTCCTATTATGCTCATGTTATGGTTGAGAACACTGAAACTCTTACCTGCTACCTGAAACTAGGAGGGGGTGGCTTTACTATGCTAGAGTAATGGGAAAAGAAGAATTGAATCACCCAAATGTTTACCCTAGACACTAGAGATATGACTTTCAGAAAATGGAAGAAAAGGTGGTGGATTCTATGATCTGATGCTGTAACAGGGGATGTCTTATAGCATTCGGAGTCTCAAAAAACACATTCTAACAATGATTTAGAAAATGATCTCATGGGATCCCTGGGTGGCGCAGCGGTTTAGCGCCTGCCTTTGGCCCAGGGCGCGATCCTGGAGAACCGGGATCGAATCCCACATCGGGCTCCCGGTGCATGGAGCCTGCTTCTCCCTCCGCCTGTGTCTCTGCCTCTCTCTTTCTCTCTGTATGACTATCATAAATAAATAAAATTAAAAAAAAAAATTAAAAAAAAAAAAAAAAAAGAAAATGATCTCATTGAACTAAAGAGTGGCTGTTTTCAAGGTTGGGTGGCCCAGTTAGGTAAGCAGGCTGACTGTTGGTTTCAGCTCAGGGGGTGAAATGGAGCCCTGGTGGGCTCTGTGCAGAGTGTGGAATCTGCTTAAGATTCTCTCTTCCTCTCATTCTGCTCCTCCCCTCTGCTCTCTCTCTAAAATAAATAAAATAAATCTTAAAAAAATAATGGCTGCTTTCTAAGACATATTAATCCATTTTAGCATGTTGTAGCAAATGCTGTCAGTATCCTGGTTCATATCCACTGAACACATACAGTTCCTGTGCTTACAGACCTGACCCAAGAGCTTTCTATCATAAACCCCTGCAACTCTTTGCTTGAGACTTTTCTTAGGAATATGGAGAGTTCTCAGCCTACAAGAGGCAGCCTAGACATGTTTTTAGAATTGATTTCTTTGGTAGAAGGCTTCACTGGTAGTTGACAAGAGTGTGTATAGCATGTCAGCTTCCTTGGCATTCTGACCCAACCTAAGATGGGTGTTTCTCAGGTTGGGTGGGATTTGGAAAAAATCATGGTAAGATAAGAAATAAGGGACAGCCAGGTAAGAATGGATATGAAAAAACCAAAGAACTGTAAAATCTAGAATGAACTAAGGCTTAGGAAAATTGCTATAGATGACTGAAATGACTGTCTTATAACCTAAAGGCAGAATGATTAAAGAACTGAGAAATATTAGTTCCAATGTCAAAGAAACAGCTAATATTGCTTCTATTGTCTAAGAAAAATTACCTTTATTTTATTTTTTAAGATTTTATTTATTTATTCATGACAGACACAGAGAGAGAGAGAGAGGCAGAGATGCAGGCAGAGGGAGAGGCAGGCTCCATGCAGGGAGCCCCCCGTGGGACTCGATCTCAGGACTCCAGGATCACACCCTGGGCTGAAGGCGGCACTAAACCGCTGAGCCACCCGGGCTGCTCTACCTTTATTTTTAATAAAAAGTGTAGAACAAATATCAATGACAGGGATTGAAACCCAAATTCCTTGGAGAGTTAGAGACTTTTCAGTCTGGAAGGGGCATTCCAGACATGTTTGAGTTGATCTCCACGGGGAAAGCCTTCGCCTAATGATGGAAGAGTTTGTGCATGATGGCCGTGCTTCCCTGCATCTCTGAAATGTCCTGTGTACAGCCTCTGAGGGCTTCAGCAGTCTAAATCCAGACAAATTATTCTGCATGAAACAGGAAACTTGAAGATGATATTGCTGACCCTCTGTCAGAAATCTTAGAAGAATCATGAAAACTATGTAAAAATAATCTATATTTTAAGTAAGTGTAAAGATATTTTATTGATCAACTCTATTACCCCTACTGCCTCTGGACAGGATTCTAAAATGAATTATGAAAAGAATACTTTGTGAGCATATGTCAAATAAGCTTGTAATCATTTGGAGCCTATGTGGATTATTTGACAATTCCTATTTTACCTGGATCTATAAGGAGTATAAGGGCCCAGCACTCTACCCACCCAGTGTCAGACAATTTGGTAATACTAATTATCACTCTGTTACAGTTTTTAAGTGATGAGAGAATTAGAAACATGTATCAAACCACAGACATGCCGCTGACCTCACAGAAAGATGGTGGTTAAAAGAGTATTACTTTTAGTAATACCGGAGTATTACTAGATGGACATAAGTAACTTACCTTTTAAAAAAAAACAAGCCTCGAAAGAATTGAAAGGAGTGCATTTTGGAACTTTATTTCATTTTTCCTCCTGCTGATGGCTCAGAACTTGCTATACCCTAAAAGACCAAAGGAAATCAACCAGCAGTAAGAGAACTACAATAATTATAAAACTGTTTGAAGTGATTCTCATTGTATTAACTTCAGTAAGTATTAGTATAAAGATACAATTTAGGATGATGATTAATTCCAGTGTAATATTAAGGATTGGAATGACTGGTGACAGAAATCATAAGTAATGGTATCCTTCTGTTACTTCTGTGCCCTGGTTTTTAATTCATTTAGTTTAGACATCTTTGCATTTCTTTTGAACTATTTGCAAGGAAGTTTCTGCGTGCATATTTATGATTTATTATGAGCCCTCTATACATATTAAATATTAATCTACTTAAAAGAACATACTGTTCTCACATCTTGTCAGACATATTCCAAAATAGGGGATGCAAGGAGTACAAACAGCTATGCTTCACATTGCTACATTATTTCCCTATGACTTATATCACAGTTTACTCATCTCTAAATGTCTGTATTTTTATTTCATTTTAAGCTTTTTTTTTTAAGATTTTATTTATTCATCACACACACACACACACACACACACACAGAGGCAGAGACATATGCAGAGGGAAAAGCAGGCTCCATGCAGGGACCCTGAAGTGGGACTCGATCCCGAGACTCCAGGATCACGCCCTGAGCCGAAGGCAGGTGCTCAACGGCTGAGCCACCTAGGCATCCCTTATTGTATTTTAAATGTCTGTATTTTTAGTATCTTCTGGTAGTGGTGGAAGAATGAGAGCATGGGTACTGGTGCAGATGGAGCTGGTTAGAGCCATTGGTAATTGTCAGTAATTTAAAAAATGAGATAGAGGAAATTAATTTAGCCACCAAGGGTTCAGAGATCTGCTTCTTATCAGCACATAACTCAGAGTAGGGCTGCAGCCAACTCAGTCCTGTCCTTTCATGTTAAGTCTCCAGTGGCTGAAAATCATCATCTCCTGAATGCCTGCGAGTGGTTTTTAGAGCTCCGTATTGCTCTTTAAGCTCCTCCCAACATAGAGCACATGTAGACAGAACCTGCTTGTAAGCAATCCAGCAATTTACTATCTCAGTCAGTGTTTTGTAGGATCTTCTTTTGATGTAAAATTGTCGAGCCAACAAGAAGGTCTTCCTTTGTCAACACATTTCAGCTAATTAAATGTCGTGTGCCCAGTGGACATATTAAACACTATGTGGGTCAGTTGTTTTTTGTTTCACTTTCATAACTTTCGTCAAAGCTCATTCTGAAGTCAGTCTGTAGCAGCTTTCTCATGTACACAGAAAACTGCTGGCTACTCAGCAGTGTTAGAAAATGGGGGATTGGATAATATGAGGAGTCTCTCCAAATAAAATTAACACATATCAATATACGAGTAACACAAAGACATTGAACAAGGCTTTCTTTTTTAAGTCAATGTTGCAGTTTTAAAATTGTAAGCAAAATTATAAGCCTTGTGTTAATCTAATTGAATCATTCTAAGAGTCAAATAAACTAATTCAGTGAATAAGATTTGACATAGAAAGCATTAGTCTTTCTCTTCTTTCTCTTGTCCATTTCCCCCTTTACAGAGAAATCACTCCCATTACTTGCAAAAGTCTGTCTATCTATCTATCTATCTATCTATCTATCTATCTATCTATCTATCTATCATCTATATCTACCAACTATCCTGTCTATCTTGGAGAGTGTGTATGTGAATAGATGAGGTATTTACCTGCTGTTTCTAAATGCTTATATTGTTACTTTTTGATTTTTAAATTTTAGACATTATATATGGACTCCCAGCTATTCAAAGCAAAGATTTAGTTGTGTCTTCTCTTGCTCCCATCACACAAACACACATAACTCTCTGTCTCTCTCTCTCCCCCACCCCCACCTTCACTCCCAACCTGCTAAGGAACACTGCTGTTGAGAATCCAAGGCTACTCAGGTGCCTGTTCCTTTGTATAAGAACTCTTTCTTTTTCTGCCCCCTCTATGGAAACTTCTAGGATTTTATTCGTATTCCTAGTTACTATGGGAAAATGTCAGGGAAAAAAATCTAGTTATTGCTGTTTGGGTGGAGTTTTTGAAGGAATAAAAAGTAGTTGGGTGTGTGCAACTTGATGTTTTATTGGGGATCTTAATCTTTATGCAGTTATTCTTTAGAGACTGAAGCTGGAAATCCAGAGATTATCCAGGCTATGTTCAGGCTTTCTTGGGAAGCTCTTTGTAAATCCATCCACTCAGATAGACATTACTCAAAATTAAAACATACTTAAAGAGCAAGATTGGGTTTGTGATAACCATGGTTGAAATTGGATAATACATACTTGTGGGTTCAATGTACATACTCTTTACTATTTTATCTATTTAAAATTTCCCATAAGAAAAGGTTTTAAAAGAAAGCTATGGTTCCGTCCTCAGTAAAATTGTTTCTAAATCTAAGAATCAAGTAGTTTTTTCCTTTAATTTTACCTGCTAGATGTGTTATATATTCAAAAGAATTCAAACTTGTTTCTCTGGAAAGCTGTGGACTTCAAAATATCCCAAGTCTTTTTGGACTTAAAATCAAATTAACTTTCTGTTAGTCATGTGCTACTGTTATAGGCTTAAGTAGATACTTAGTTGGTTACAGTTCATTTTTGTAAAAACCATTTCTTTCTCTTTTGCTAGTAGCTAACTTAAGGTAGTCTCTTCTTCATCTCAGCCCAATATAATTCTATTACCCCAATTTAGGTGCTTGAATTTTTTTGCCATTAATGGCTTCCCTTCCATGGTAACCAACATGATGAGCTTAGAAAGGATTTTACTGTACCTTAATCAAATAAATTAAAGGTCACTAATAATCTATGTGGTTACAATTTGTCTAAGAAAAATATGTCTTCTTCATGGAATAAAATTTTATTTTACTATTCTATAAAATTTGAATCCTTAAAATATGAAATTTTTTTGATGCAGTATTTTACTCAGAATAGTGAAAAAATGTAGTTATGATATCTTGTAGCAGTATTGCTAAAAGTAACTTTTTAGGCAATAATGCACCTGACCAAATGTAAGAAAATATGTCATGGAGATTAGGAAATTTTGGCTATTTATAGCAATTACTTTAGGACTTGGAAATTAGAGGCAATCAGGCAGAAAGTCAAGATAATAACAGTAGAGAGAAACGTCAAATTTATGAAAATGCTCTTACCAATCACACTATGTCAACATTTATTAACAAACATTCAGTTCCACTGACTGCACTTAGAACTTTAGTTATGGTCTATTGTTTTGTCTCTTCAATTTACTTTGGTGTAATTGATCAAAACCCAAGTATATCTATAAAATGACATCTTTTCAACAGAAAAGTCTGGGAATATTGATGATTCTATTTTAAGAAAACCTGTCTTATTGAAATGGAAGAATCAGGAAAAGTTGTTTGTTTGCTTGTTTTGTTGTTGTTGTTTTTAATTTGGTATGTGGGAGATCTCTCAAAAGATAAGAATAAACTACCAGAAACCACCTGGTCAAGTGGTTCTCTGCCAGGGTTATTTAAAAATGTATTGGGGCATTTTTCATTGTTAATTTGACTGAATGGAAGGGGCCCTACTGGGATTAAGCAAGCAGGGAACAGAGATGATAGGAATCCTACAATATTTAGGATAGCTCAGGATAACGAGGAATTGTCTTTCCCAGTTTCTGATCAAGCAAGTTATCACCTGATGTTTGAATTCTTTCCACACTGTGGGCTCACTGTAGAATGATAAATAGGAAATTCAGCATTGAAAAAAATTGGGGGATCCCTGGGTGGCTCAGTGGTTTAATGCCTGCCTTCGGCCCAGGGCGTGATCCTGGAGACCCAGGATTTGTGTGTTGCTGTGTGTATGTGTACGTGTGTATATGTGGCTGGCATCAAGAATTCCAGTGTTTAACCAAACTAGACTATCTAGATGCCATAGTATATTTTGAAACATTGTTCAGGGTTGTGATTTAATATGACCCCTGGGGCTCAGCAAATTACATTCATTCTTTTACATATGTAGCAGGAGGGCCTTACTATTTCTTTCTTTCTTTCTTTCTTTCTTTCTTTCTTTCTTTCTTTCTTTCTTTCTTTCTTTCTTTCTTCTTTCTTTCTTTTTCTTTCTTCTTTCTCTTTCTTTCATTCAGATTTTATTTATTTATTCATGAGAGGCACAGAGAGAGAGGCAGAGAGAGAAGCAGGCTCCCTGATGGAAGCCTGATGCTGGACTTGATCCCAAGACCCCGGGATCACGACCTGAGCCGAAGGCAGAAGCTCAACCACTGAGCCACCCAGACATCCCACTATGGTTTATTCTTTATCAATTTGCTCATCTTTAAGATGTGAACCAAAGTCTGCAAGGATGATGATCTGCATAGTTAAAATATCTGTCCTAATCTGCTGGGGGAACATTATAGTTTCATACTATAGTCATTTAGTTGTTGTATTGCTATTGCTTTTCTTTTCTTTTCTTTTCTTTTCTTTTCTTTTCTTTTCTTTTCTTTTCTTTTCTTTTCTTTTCTTCTTTCTTCTTTCTTTTCTTTTCTTTCTTTTCAGATGAGGGAAGAAACAAGCAGATTCTGTGCTGAGTGAGGAACCTGATGCTGGCTCGATCCCTGACCCTGAGATCATGACCTGAACTAAAATCAAGAGGTAGACACTTAACTGACTGAGCCACCCAGGCACTCCAAAGCTTATGGGTTTTTTTTTTTTTTAAGTAGGTCTTTGCCTAGTCTGGAGCCCAACCTGAGGCTTGAAAACATGACCCTGAGATCAAGACCTGAGCCGAGATTTAGAGTCGGATACTTAATTGACTGAGCCACCCAGGTACTCCTGGTATTGTTTTTCTTTTTCTTACCATATTCTCTCCATTCTGGGCTAGCATCCATTTTAACTCAGGCTGAATATCATCCATTGGTGGTTCTGTGTGCTGACCATATGAAATGAAGATGTTTTTAATATAGCAGCACACATTTCCTCCTCTACGGTATTGGCAATTTCATATTCATTTTTGCTTAAGCTGGTCTCTAGGCTAGTTGATGAGAATTCATTCTCTGAAAGAACATGATAACTATTTTCTACTTTTTCCAAGTGAGTCAGACTGTGAATGCTGTCTTGTGATTTATTAAAACATGAAAAATATATGTTGGCAAGTAATAACATGCAGTAGATTTACAGTGGTGCATTCTAAATGGATACATCAGGACTTTGTCTTTTTTAACTCTCTGGTATCCATAGAACTAGACTTACTTGATAAATTCTTTAGATAAATTAAAAGAACCACTCCATGCCTGAGCTCTACATTTCATTTCCTTTGTCCATGTAAAGAGAGGCAGCCAGGTTTCTTTCTTTCTTTTCTTTTCTTTTTTTTTTTTTTTAAGATTTTATTTATTTATTCATGAGAGACAGAGAGAGAGGCAGAGACACAGGCACAGGGAGAAGCAGGCTCCATGCAGGGAGCCTGATGTGGGACTCTTTCCTGGGTCTCTAGGATCATGCCCTGGGCTGAAGGTGGCACTAAACTACTGAGCCACCTGGGCTGTCTGGCAGCCAGGTTTCTATTGACAAGCTACTCACTCACCCCCACCCTATCTTCAGCCTAACTCAAATTATTTGGAAAGAGTAAACTCTACTAAAAACTCTGTTACCGAGAACAGAGAAATTGTTACTGAGAAATTCAATGTACTCTAAGAGCAAGAGATGCTAAGACTGGAATAAAACCACACACATGTACACACACACACACATACACACACAGTGTTCTTCATGGTGAGGAAAGGTGTACAATTAGGAAATCTCAGGTAAAGAGAGAAAGCAAGAACATATCTCCAGAAGTTCAGTCTTATATCAGAAATGATTAGCTCTCATGCTAACCGTGTGCTCCTCTCTCCTTCCCAGCCTCTCTTGCACATATGATTCTCGCCAATGAAAGGTGAGTGTACCCCTTGCAGGATGAAGAAGAGCCAATGAGCCACTTCAGTCTTATGTTTTCCTATTATGGTGACCTCAGAGGTTGCATGTTCTGAATTACGTGGTTATAAAATGGGAGCAACCTAGATCTCGGAGTTATCGCTTGGAAGAGAACTGTGCCAATCTTGATCTTATACCAGAATAAGAAGTTATTTGTAACTGCAGCATGGCCTCTCCTAGCATAAGATGTCAGTCAACATTAAAGGGTTTGGAAAATGAAAATGAAGAAGTGTTGATTCAGACACATCCAAATAAATGATGTAGAATGGAGTAGAAATGAGCTCAGTTTGAGAATTACAGAAATATTTTATTTTATTTTTTAAATAGAGATAGATCATTTAAGGACTTTATTTATTTGAGAGAGAGAGAGAGAGAGAGAGAGAGAAACAGAGTGTGGGGAGGAGGGCAGAGGGAAAGAATCTTCAAGCAGATTCCCACCAAGTGTGGAACCCTACAGGGGGGCTCAATCCCATAAGATCATGACCTGAGCTAAAACCAAGAGTCAGAAGCTCAATGGACTGAGCCACCCAGGTGCCCAGAGTATTACAGAAACATTATAGGCAAAAATTGTTTTCCTTGGAAGCAAGATAGATTTTGTCTGAACCTTTGGTTTGTAGATGGAAATCAATTTTCCCAGCAAATTTCTCAGAGAAGAGCTTCACTGTGTTGGTATTTAATGCTTCTGTTTAAATTTCTTTAATTAATTTTTTTTGTTTAACATATCTGTGTGAAAGAGTCCCCAAACAATCACAGTCTCATAATCAATGATGACCTTTTGTGTCTATTTTGTTATAATCCTGTTCCTGTGTGCTAGGAACTTAAAGCAATGATTTTCTTACTCTTTTAAAATTCAAATCAATCTTCACTCTTATTGCAAATCACACGTTAGGAAAATTTTGTTTAAAACTTTTTTAGTTTATACTTAATTGGGGCTCTTTCTTTTTAAGTTTATTGTTTTATCTTATACATATGTGAAACATCAAAGACAAGCTACATTGTTAGTTTTTAAAAAGTTTTGTAAGAGGATTTACTTCTATTTTAGCAGTTGATTTCAACTAATTATAGAGACAATCAGAAGATTGACAGAAAATTTAGAGATCCCAGATATTTTCACTTTAATGTTCTTTAAAACAAAATCTTACATTTCCAAAGTTACAAGAGGAAAGGATTCCCCTATTTTGTCCTCCTCAGAAGTTGATGGAAAGAATTGGCAAATGAATTAAGTCTGGGAAGAAGGCCACCTGGCTTTTGTACATTAGGCAAGAAGGAGTAAGTCAAGCCAAAGGGATTTCCCCAAAAGGAGACAGTGGTAGTGAAGAGGATTCTTGAGGATGGATAGAGATAGGGAATATAAGAAGCTGGAATCTAGCCTAGATCCACACACAATTTGAAGAGTTTAATTTCACACCAAAATGAGCCAAGGCTTATTGGAAGCTTCACACTTTAGCAAATGTCAATTGAGTTTCAGATTTCAGAAAAGAGCTTAAAAGAAGAAACAGAGCATTGGCAATGATGGTGACTGGCTGGTAATGCCAGCTGCTAAGTGATGGCTACACAAATTGCATTATCCTTCATCACTGTGTCAGTCTAATCATGCAAGCGTACATGTTTAATTTGTGAAAATTTGTAGTGCTAGAGAACATCATGTGTTCTGAGCTCTTTGGTTGGTCTTCATGTTGAATATCAAAGACTTCATTAATGATTTAAGAAATATAGAGGAAATTGAGGGCTTCTTAAAAAGCATCTACTTAAAAAAATTTTTTTTAAAGAGCATCTCTTTAGTTATCCATTTATTTTATTCAAATATCTTGCAATCCACAATCACATAAATAACTAAAGATTCAGTCAACTCTTGATCATCAGCTATAACAATCTTTCACTATAATAGCCTTATCGTAATAGGGTAACTTGACCATTTAAGGACTTATTTCTGGGCAATAGGCACAGGTGTTAAATCCAAGAACTTGGGAATTGAAAAGTAGGAGTAGCAAGGAAATGTCCAAGGGCAGGCTGGCAAGCAGATCCTCTGCTGAGAAAGGGAACAAAGTTTTTAAGAGGGTGCAAACTTTCAGATTTAACATGTCTTGGCAGAGCCTTTAAAAAAATACACTGGCAAACAGACAACTTCCTGTTTATCATCTGTCAAACATTTGATGTTTGTAGCTTATAAGGTACATCCCGAGGAAGGTTATGAGGACAGGGGAAAAATGTAAGAAATAGTTGGAGTATTAGACTCCAATGGATGTTCCACATTGTTTATGTTGACTAGATTGAATTGCTGCTCTTCAGTGTAATAAACATTTAATATTACAGTTAAGTTTTAGTTCCAGTATTTTTTAGGTTCCAATGTTTAGTCATGTGTTTAGCAGACACACAAATATTGGCCCTTTCTTTCATGCGGCTGTTTTGTGGTTTTTCAGAGACTTTTCCTCAGAGCAGAACTCCTCTTCCTCATGCCTTAATGTGGGAAATGTGCCTTCCACCACAAGAGAGGTGTTGTATCTCTCTTCAGGCTCTGTCTTCTGGTAGTTCATCCTACACAAGGATTTTTCTCTGTTGGGTTGCTTTACCTCTCTTGGGCCTTGTGGGTAAGAAGAGTTCATGTAAAAGCCATGGAAGTCTGGCTCTCCACAGATCTGTTAGTCCAAATGGCAGCCTGTTGCACCATAGCCCAGTCTACATGCCCTGCTATCAGGGTGGCTCCATGCAGCACTCAACTTCAGACTTCTCCAAGAGGGAGAGTCAGGTTATAGCAGCTTTGTGATCCACAAACTCCAAGTAGTACAAGTTAGTTTTCCAAGTATTTCTGTAAGTGGCCCCTAGTTCCATCTCACTTGGCTTGGTGGAGATGGAGCAAAAGGAAAGTGAACAGCACAGCAAAGACAACATCTTCCAATGAACTTTCCAATTCTAATCTACTGCTAATGAATCCCCAGCCTTCTCTCATATGGCTTGTTGGTAGCCTATAGATATAGCAGAAAAGGTTTGCAAATTCTTCATAAATTTTCTAACATACTTGTTTTTAAATATTGAGGTACTAGCATCTATTGCATTTGTGCACTGTTGGTGGGAATACAAAATGGTACAGCCACTGTGGAAAACAGTATGGAGATGCCTCAAAAAATTAAAAATAGAATTATCATATGGTCTAGTAACTCCACTACTGGGTATTTACCCAAGAAAAATGAAAACACTAATTGAAAGAGATGTATGCATCCCTATGTTTATTGCAGCATTAGTTACAGTAATCAAGATATGGATGCAACCCAAGGGTCCATAATAGATGGCTAAAGAAGATGTGGTATACATGGTATATTACCAATGAAAAAGAATGAAATCTTGTTATTTGCAACAACATGGATGGGCCTAGGGGATACAAAACTAAATGAAATAGTTGAAGAAAGACAAATACCACATAGTTACACTTATATGTGGGCTTTAAGAAACAAAGCAAAAAAAGAGACCAAAAAACAACCCAGACTATAAAGATGAATTGATGGTTGCCAGTGGGAAAGTGGTTGAGAGTATAGGTGAAATAGATAAAAGGGGATTAAAAGGGGATCTTGATGAGCACTGAGAAATGTACAGAATTTATTATGGAAAAACATATTTATTGGCTGTGGTCTTGAGATTTTTTAAGCTGAAACTAAAGAGAGAAAGTCTCATTTTAACCATTGGTTACACATGGGAAACTGCTTAAAAGAGATTTTAAACACTGAATGATAGAAGTGGAGGGAATAACTCTTTTTTTTTTTTTTGAAGATTTTATTTATTTATTCATGAACGACAGAGAGAGAGAGAGAGAGAGAGAGAGAGAGAGAGAGAGAGAGGCAGTGACACAGGCAGAGGGAGAAGCAGGCTCAGGCTCCATGCAGGGAGCCCAACATGGGACTCGGTCCTGGGTCTCCAGGGTCACACCCTGGGCTGCAGGCGGCGCTAAACCGCTGCACCACCAGGGCTGCCCCAAGGGAGTAACTCTTAAACGAGAGGCAGAGGGAAATGGAATAATAATAACTAAGTTATAATGAAAAAATAAAATTGATGAATCCAAAAGAAGGCAGAAAATGACAAATACCAAAGTATAGAAATAAGAACAAAATGAGACATATATCTAGAAAGATATCTGTAAGCACAATAAATGTGACTAGATTAACTTGCCAGTTAAAGAAGAAATGGCCAAATTTGAAAAAAATCTAGTTATGTTTTTTTAAAAAAATATACTTAAACAGAAAAATTGCAACTGAAACAATAAAAAGGGTACAACAGACAAATATTAAGCAAAATGAGGATGGTATGTTAAACTCAGACAAAACTGATTTTAAGGTAAAACGTTATCAAGCTATTAAGACATTTATGTGTGGTACTGGAAGAGACAGATGGAATAGAGATTTCAGAATCAGACTCAGAAACCTGGCATATGACAGAGGTGGCATTTCCTAACAATAGGGAAAGGTTGACCTAGTTAGAAAAAAAGGTGCTCAAAGAATGATTCACCCATAAGAAATAAAATATATATAGAATTCATACCTCCCATCATACCAAGGGTTAATATGAGAAGATTAGTAAAACCTACTGTACAAATTAAATCTTTAGATCTTTTAGAAGGTATGAAGAACTTCTCTAGTAGAAAATATAGTCTAATAAATCTAGGAGTGGAATATAATAAATAGGACCCCAAAAGAATACGCTATAAAGAAAACAAGTATTACAAATTAAAATTTTAAAAAGTACATCATGAAAAGATGCCATAATAACAACAGAAGTAAAAACGTAAGCCATACACTAGAAGATAATTTCAATGCATATGATCAGAAGAGAATTAGGAAGCAGAATTTACAAAGGCTGTCTATAAATCATTAAAATAAAGATTAACAACTCAATACAAAAACATGACAAGTTATCTAAACTTAAGAAGAAATTAAAATGTCCAACAAACGTGAAAATATGTTCAGCCTAACCAGTAATCAAAAAATGCAAATTAAAACCAGAATAAGATACAATTTTGCACTTATTAGATGGGTAAAAACAAACAAAAACCCTTGAAGATACCAAGTGTTGGAGAGGATGTTGTACAACAGGAGCAGTTCTAGTAGTAGGAATACCTATTGATAAACCACTTAGGAGATTGTTATGGACTGAATGTTTTCCTCCAAATTCATATGTTGCAGCTCTAATCCCCAGAGCTGTGGCATTTGGAAGTGGGGCCTTTTGGGAAATAATTAGGTCTAGATGAGATGCTGCAAATGCCCTCCCCTCCCCACCCTATAGGATTAAAGTTCTTGTAAGAGGAGGAAGAGAAAAAAAAGAAGAGTAAGAGATATAAGGGCTCTGCTCATATGAGGTCACAACAAGAAGGTGGACATCTGCAAGACAGGAAGAGAACTCTCACCAAGAGCCAAATAGGTTGGCACCTTCATCTTTGACTTGCTAGCCTCCAGAATGGTGAGAAATAAATTCCTGCTGTAAAATTGCCCAATCTATTGTATTTTGTTATGATAGTTCACACTGACTATTAGACAGAGATCTATTTCACAATGTATGGTCCTGTTTAAGGTGCACAGATACTATGTGGTGGATATAGTGAAGATACCATAACATTTCATTTCCATGTTGGTGACTGTGCTATTCTGTTCTGTAAAGCTTGAGAGCTAAAATCAACATTTCTCAGACTCTTATCAAGTTGGAGCTCTGGAAACACACTAGGTTTTGTAAACTGATATAGTTGAGCAATATTTAGAGAGTAGAGGTGATACGGGGCAAATTTTGAAGTATTGTTTTGGTTGGCAGGCAAAGTCATGCAGACATTGGTTCTGTTTTTGTTTTTTTTGTTTTGTTGCAGCAGTGAATGGCAAGTGACTAGTTTCATTAGAGTTAAAAGATAACTGTAGTTCTGAGGCTATGGTTTCCTGTTCCTGGGATCCCAGTGGTAGTTGTTTGTTTTTCAGTTTAATGGTTCCAGTAGTGGCCTACTGACTTCCTATTTTCCTGGTTGTAGCCATGGTAAAATTCTTTGGCTAGACTCATTTGGTGGCATGGTTCTGAGTTATTCCTTTTGCAATCATTTAATACTCTATATCACATACTTCTCTCCTTAAAATAATTTGAATTGTTCTGTTTCTACGATTGAACACTGACCAAAACACTTCCAACCTATGAATTCCATATCTATATACATACCCTAAGGAAACTTGTGCATGTACTCAACTTCTAGATAAGGAAACGATTGCGTATGTGCCCAAGGAGACATGAGGAAGAATGTTTATAGTGGCATGGTTTATAATATCAAATGGTACCTGACAAGAAAATAGATAAAAAAGTAGTATAATCTTGCAATTTTTTGCATATTTTATAATAAATTAAAAATAACAACCAAACACAAATACACAAAACATAATATCTGCCCTTGGTTACCTTAACAAAACAGTGGCCATTTTTAAGTGCAAGACCTTGGAACCAGGTGATTAAAAATAAGCTCCCTCCTCCTTAGTTCTTAGTTATATAATATTCTTGAGGTTAGCTTACCAGCTTTCTTCTTCCCAAGTACACTATTCCAGGCCTTCTCATGAACTCCTATGGTTTTAAGTACATTGTGTTGATGATTGTCAAAGATCTATCTCTGAGTTTCCAACTCATATGTCCCACCAACTACTGGATAGCTCTCTACTTATGTGTGTTGAAGACATTTCAAATTCCATGAGGCTGCAAATGATCTTTCTTCCAAAAATCAGCTCTTTATTCTGTGTTCCCTATCTCTATTTAAAGAAAATGCCACTTTTTATTTCCACAAACTAGAAATCTGAGATCATCCGTCCCTATATTGTTTCCTTAACCTCAGATCCCTCACATGCAATCACTAAGTCTCGCCAATTTTTTCTACTTCATATTGTTAAAAAATTTCTCATCAACTCTAGAGTCATTTTCCCACATATGTACTACTGAAAAGCCTTCTTTGTCCCCTTGACTTAAATTTCACACTACCTATCCACTCCTCATAACACAGTTAAAGTGATATTTCTAAAGAAAAAGAATCATTATGTCATCCTCCTGCTTAAAATCCTCCATGGTTTCTTATTGCTTCTAATCATAATATTCAAGGCCCTTTATGACATAGATTCCAATTGCCTTTCAGTGTTTCCACTTACCTCTTTGCTTTCAAGCTCTACAATACAACCATACTGTGCCTTTTAGTTTCTTGGATACACTATGGTTTTTCTGATATTCACAGCTCCTCATGTGCTATTTGTTTCATGTGGAGTACCTTTCCTTTCCCTTCCTACCCACTTATTAGGTCTCAAGTAAGACATTAATAATTTCCAGTAACATGTATCCCTAACAGTCTTCCTCACATCACTTTCCCTTCTCTATAGTCTGGAGTATAATAGATAAGCCCTTTAAAAATAATCATCATACCATTATCATATCTACCATAGTTAATAATTATTTCTCAATATCATCTAATGTCTGGTCTGTATACAAATTTCTTTGATTAACTCAAAACAGTGTAAAGTTGACTTGCTTGAATCAGAGCCAAACAAGGTCCACACATTGCAATAGGTTAGTTTATCTCATCTATAATAGTTCCCTTTCTTATTTTTAATGCCATTTTTTGGTAAGAAACACGCTGATTTTTCTGATGGAATTTTCATATATTTCACTAATTTCAGTCTTGTGAAATTTAAACAAGTTTTTCTACTCACTACATTTTCTATTAGCTAATAATCAAATCTAAAAGCTTAATTATATTCTTATAATTTTAGTAAGAATACTGAACAGATTGTGCTGCATACTTCCTATTGCATTCATCAGGATACATATAATAACTGGTTGAATCTCAGAGCTTAAGGTTATCAGTTCAGTTCAGATGGTTCCAGCCTAATCTATTACAAACTTCCCCATCAACCTTTTATCTAATGGTTTTCACAGATGATTGTTGATTGTTGTCTAAACCCTGTATTCCATTAGAGTTGCAGTATGATATTTCTCATCCTTTTATTTCTTCTGCATTTTGTTATTCTGGAATGCAGTTGATACAGAAAAGACAGCATGAATGTTTGATTCTTTCTTTTTACTGATTTTAAGAATATTGGCTTGATGCATGTTATGGTCCTCCCATAGGAAATGGGCTCAACTCCTTACTCATAATTTGATTTAATGTCGAGACTAATAATGCCACAATTGTGTCAAGAGGGTATGAAGAGATTTGTTATTTACATGCTCTTTCTGAGGAAAGCAGAGCAAGCTCTCAAGCAAGTCTGAAAATAGCTTTAGAGAGCAAGGAGGGGGTAATGGGCTTTGAGTTCTATTATGGTTAGGGAGTGGGGCTGGAGTGAGGGCTCCTGCAAAAGACTGAGGCTTGACTGGTTTAATAAGCACTGTAGGAGGGAGCACCTGGGCTTGCCCAGAAATGGGACAATAGGAGAAGGTATGTGGGTGGGTGGGTGGGGGAGTGGAGTAGGACTTGAAAGCTCTCAATAACCAGAAATAAAAGAATAGAGTCAAACTCTTAATATAACCACCTTTGATATTTGACTGAAATTTGAAATATGCAATATTTTATTTAATTATGAGCTTATTTAAGCCAGTATGGCATTTATGAGGCCTGAAACCTGAGGCTGGTAAGAGAGGTGAAATTTTTATTGAATGCCTTATTCAATATTGTATATTATGAGAAGTGAAAGGAGTGCTTTTCCCTCTTTTCTAAATAGGTCTTGCATAACAAATTTTAATCCTTAAAGGCCCTGCTTTAATTTATGTTGGTCCATATTAATTATTTTTGACCAGGGGGTACATGGAATCCCATTTTATTGAGCTAATCATTAGTGCTAAAGATTAATTTTATTTAAATTTATTACTTGTTGGATCAGAGTGCTTATGCCCATCGTGGAATATTTTAGAGCAATGGATGCTGTGGCTATAGAGAATTTAGGCATGGCAGTAGTTCTGGTGAATCTTACCTGTTTGTCCATGGTGACTACTCTGATTGTAGAGGGTATACATTATTGAAATTTAGTGGGATCCCAAGTATAAGTGTATCCTAGTATAAATTAAGGGATGAAGGTTTTCCAATTTGTACATTCATCATATGTTAAAATTAACTCAGAACCTATGTTATAAAGACACAAAAGCCAATCAGTATGCTTTTATATTTGGGGCAAGAGGATTTTTTATTTTATTTTTTAGAGTAATTTAGGTTCACAGCACAATTGAACATAAGGTACAGAGATTTCCCGTATACTCCCTCCCCAGACAAATGCACAGCCTCCCCCATTATCAACATCCCCCACCAGAGTGGTGTATTTTTTAAGTGACAGATCTATATTGAAATGTCTTTATCACCCAAAGCCCCTAGTTTACATTTACAGTTCACTCTTCATAGTGTATGTTCTATGGGCTTTGGCAAATGTCTAATGACACATGTATGCTATTATAGTACTGTTTACACTAATTTTCCCACCCTAAACATCATCTGTGTTCTGCCATGATGCCTATTCTTTCCTACTCACCACCCGCCTCCTGGCAACCACTAACCTCTAAACTCTTTCCATATTTTTGCCTTTTCCAGGATGTCATGTAGTTGGAATCATACAATCATATATAGACTTCTCAGATTGGCTTATTTCACTTAGTAATATACCCTTAAGATTCCTCTAGGTCTTCACATAGAATAAAAGAATAATAATAGTTCATTTCATTCTTATCACTAAATAATATTTCATTGTTTGGATGTACCACAATTATCTTCTCACCTATTAATGCACATCTTGGTTGCTTCCAAGTTTTGGCGATTATGAATAAAGCTGATATAAACATCCACTGCAAGTTTTTATGGATAAGTTTTTAACTCCTCTAGATAAATGCCAAGAAGCACACTTGTTGGATAGTAAGAGTATGTTTAGTTTTGTAAGAAATTGTCAAGCTGCCTTTCAAAGTGGCTGGACCTTTTGGCATTACCAACAGCAGTGAATGAGAACTCCTATTCCTGCACATCCTCAACAGTATTGGTGCTGTCAGTGTTTTTGATTTGGGCTATTCTAATAGGTGTACAGGGGTATGTTACTGTTATTGTAATTTCTAATTCCCTAAGAATCTATTATGTTGAATATGTTTTCATATACTATATGCCTTCTTCATTGGTGAGATGTCTGTTTAAAACATTTGCCCATTTTTTAGTTGGGTTGTTTATTTGCCTTTTTTAAAAAAAGACTTATTTATTTGAAAGACAGAGAGAGGTCTCTGGAAGGGAAAGGGAGACAGTCCCAAGCAGACTCCCTGCTAAGTACAGAGTCTGATGCAGGGCTTGATCCCAGGACTTTGAAATCTTGACCTGAGCTGAAATCAAGAGTCAGATGCTCAACTGACTGAATCATCCCAGTTACCCTATTTTTTTATTGTTAAGTTTTAAGAGTTCTTTCTCTATTTTGGAGAGGAGTCCTTTATCAGATGTATCTTGAACAAATATTTTCTCCCAATATGTAGCTTGTCTTCTCATTCTTCTGACAATATGTTTTGCATAGCAGAAGTTTTTAATGTTAATGGCGTTCAGCTTATTAATTTTTTTCTTTCATGCATCTAAAATTTTTTCTTTCAGTTTCTAAAACATCATTATCATACTTTTAACATACAATATTGTTGAACTTATTGACATTCAATATTGTTGTTTTGAACTTACTGACATCCTATAAGTCATTTCTTATCTTTTTGAAGTTTCATAGTTTTGTATTTCACATTTGAGCATAAGATCCATTTTGACTTAATTTTTACAGAGTGTAAGTTCTGTGTCTAAACTCATTGTTTTTTTCTTTTTTCTTTCTTTTTCTTTCTTTCTTTTTTCTTTCTTTCTTTCTTTCTTTCTTTCTTTCTTTCTTTCTTTCTTTCTTTCTTTTTTGCATATGGGTATCCAGTTGTTCAAGCACCATTTACTGAAAAAACTGTCTTTTCTCTAATATATTGCCTTTGTTCCTTCGTCAAAGCTGACAGATATTAAGACAGTATTTGTGTGGGTCTATTTCTAGGCCCTCTAATCTGTTCCATGGAACTATTTTGTCAATTCTTTTGTCAATACAATCTTATATATTGATCACTGGGTTTTATAGTAAATATTGAAGCTGAGTAGTGTCAGTCTTCCAGCTTTGTTCTTTTCTTTCAAAATTGTGTTGGCTATTCTGGCTCTTTTGCCTCTCCATATAAACTTTGAATGGAAACCTGTTGTTGATCTCTACAAAATAACTTGCCATGATTCTGACTGGGATTACATTTAATTTATAGAGTATGTAGGAATAACTGACATCTTGACAGTATTGTGTCTTCTATTTTTTAAAGATTTATTTATTTACTTATTTAGATAGACATAGAGAGAGGGAGAGAGAGAGAGAGAGAGAGAGAGAGAGAGAGGCAGAGACACAGGAGGAGGGAGAAGCACGCTCCATGCAGGGAGCCTGACGCGGGACTCGATCCCAGGACTCCAGGATCGTGCCCTGGGCCAAAGGCAGGCGCTAAACCACCGAGCCACCCAGGGATCCCCCAGTATTGTGGCTTCTTATCTGTAATGTGAATTATCTCTTCATTTACTTAGTTTTTCATTGATTTTTTTAATCAGAGTTTTATAGTTTTCCTCATATGGATTTTGTACATATTTTGTTAGGTTTATAATGAAATCTATTTTATTTGGCATTGCTAATGTAAAGAATATTGTCTCTATGTTGATGATCATGTTGATTGTTAACAAAGATAGTTTTACTTTTTTTTTCTTACATAATGCCATTTATTATTTTTTTTCTTGTCTTATAGCAGTGGATAGAACCTCAGTACAATCTTGAATAGAAGTAATTAGAGTGGACATTCTTGCCTTTCAGTGTTTCACCATTAACTCTGATGTTGTTTGTAGGTGTTTTGTAGATGCTGAGGAAGTTCTCTTCTATTCTCAATTTTCTGAGATTTTAAAAATCAGAAATAGATTTTGGATTTTTGTCAAATGCTTTTTCTGCATCTGTTGAGATGACATTTTATTTATCTATTGCTATCTAACAATAACTTCACAAACTTAGCAGCTTAGAACAATACATATTTATTATCTCACACTTTTGGAGAATCAGGAGTATGGACGGTGCTTACTTAGCTTAGTCTCCTACTTCAGGATCTCAAAAGACTACAGTCAAGGTATTGGCCTGGGCTGCAGTCTGATGTGAGGCTTTAATCAGAAAGGATTGCATTCAAACTCAGATCCAAATTCAAATGTTTGCTGGAAGTATTCATTTGCCTGTAGATTGGAGACTGAGGCCCTCACGTTCTTGTTGGCTGTTAGCTAAAAGCTACCATAAACACCTCTCTGAGTGACCCTCTCCATATGGCAACAAACAACGTGGCACTTTGCTTCTTTAAAGCCAGCCAGGAGGGTGTTTTTAACAATACTGATTTTATGTGATTTAATCACATACACATTGTCACATATCTTTCATTTTTGTGGTATTCTATCCATTAGAATCGAGTCTCCAGATTCTTCTCACACTCAAAGGTAGGGAATTACACACAGGTGTGAAGTATCTTCTGGTCAGGATCATGGGGACCATCCTAGAGTCTGCTCATCACAATGGTCATATGGATGTTTTTTTTTTAAATCAATTGCTGATTAATTACACTGACTGCTTTCAAAGTGAAATTAACCTTACATTCCTGGGATTACTCTACTTCATCATGATGTATTTCTTTTTATATATTATTATGTTTTATTTTCTCAAGCTGTGTTTAGAGTTGGTGCCTTGTGTAGTTTTGTCCGTATTTCTGGTGCTTGATATACATGTGCGGGTTTACAGTTTCACAATATTTATAAAATTTGGGCTTTTGGGGGTGATTTTTTTTTATAACTTTCCCTCTCTGTCCTATGCTTTTGGACTCCTGTTATAGGTATATTACATTATGTGAACTATCTTCACAATTTAGTTAACACATGCTTATTCGTTTTAGTTCTTTTGTTCCTCTGTGTGTTTCATTTTGGGTACCTTATTGCTATTTCTCCATGTTCTAATCTGCTAATTAACACTTCTGGTATTTTTCTTCTCAGTAGAGTAGTTTTCATCTCCAAAAGTTTATTTTGATTCATTTAAATGTTTCCTAATTCCCTACTTAATTTTTTGAACAAATGGACTACCATTATTATAACTGTTTTAATGCCCTTGTCCCCTAATTCTAACATTTGTGTCAGTTCTAGATCAGTTTCGATTTTCTCCTCAATGTAAGCTATTTTCTCTGGCTTCTTTGCAAGCCTATTATTTTTTTTTTTTTAATTTGATTCCCGACATTGTAGATCTTATCTCACTGTGTGCTGGGTATTTTTGTATTGCTATAAATATTTTTGAGGTGTGTTCTGGAATGCAATAAAATTGCTTGAAACAGTTTCTTTCTTTCTTTCTTTCTTTCTTTCTTTCTTTCTTTCTTTCTTTCTTTCTTTCTTCTTTCTTTCTTTCTTTTTCTTTCTCTCTCTCTCTCTCTTTCTTTCTTTCTTCTTTCTTTTTTTTTTCTTTCTATTTCATCTTGTTTTTAAGATTTGTCATATGGAAACAGACCAGCATTTAGTCCAGGATTCCATCCAATGCCCTGTTAAGTGTAATGTTTTCCAGTTTGACTGTGGGAACAGGCACTATTCCCAGTCTTGTGCAAGCTTTGGTATTATTCCGTCTAGGCTGGCTCTTTCTTAGATTTTAGGTCCTCAGTTTCCTTGCATATTGTGGATCTTCAGAGTTCCTGATCTGTGTAGCTCTTCTTTGTGTTCTGTCCTGTGAATTGTGGCTTTTTTGATGCCCTGGACTCATAAATCCTTGTTTTTGCCTCAGGGAATCATTATCTTCTGTGTGGGCTCCTCCTCACCCCTCTGTGTCATGTCTTAGAAATTTCTCAAATCAGTAAGCTGGGACAATCTTAAGGATCATCTCATTTAAGTTCTATTTCTCAGGAATTATATCCTTCAATGTCTGTTGTCTGGCATCTTTAAAACCATTGTTTCATGTATTTTATCCAGTTGTTTTATTGCTTCAGGCAGGATGCTAAATCCAATATGTTGTGTGAACTTCACTGGAAGCAGAAGTGTCATAGATTTCTTTTAATAATTAAATGAAATAGCATGTTAAAATGTTTGCATGTAGAGCTCTCTGCATTATTTATAGGACAATGTATGAAGTATAGATATCATATTGTTCAAAAATCAATTATGAAATTCTATTTTAATATAGATTTTTTTTATTATAAAAGCCACAAAATGAATATTGTAGGTTATTTGGGAAATAGAAGCACAAAAAAAGAATATTAAAAGCACCTATAATCACACCACCAAGATATAATCACTGGTAATATTTTGGAATGTATGTTTCTAATTTATTTTTTGTATGTATTTAGATCCTTTCCCTTCATAACTATATAATGATAATTTTTTGGTGACATTAACTATTTTTCAAAGCATAATTTTCAGTGGGTGGATGAAAATCTATTTATAGATCCACAATTCTTTATTTAACCATTATTTTTCTGTAGGGGCATTTAGATAGTTTTGAAATTTCGCTACTATAAATAACATTTTTACATAAATTTTTTGTCCACAATTCTGATTATTTCTTTAAAACAGATTTTTAGGTAGATAATTACCAGTTCAGTCTTTGTTAGAAACAAAGGAAACTGATAACTTTTGTTTGTAAAAGTTATTTCTGCCTCTCCTAGTAGGTGGAATATTTTATCTTGTGGGATTGGAGTTGATTGATGCTAAAGATCATTTTGCCATACTGCATGGTAACACTATAGGTATAAATAAACTTCATTTAGTCAAGACAGTTCTCTGTATTCATGCTAGTTAATTGAAAAATCCTATAACCAGGAGGAAGATTTTGAAAGATTGATGAAGGTTGTCAAAGGAGCAAGCAGACAGTGATCCAGATGCTGAGATAATTTGTCCTGCTCCCTTTTCTACTTTCACCATGTTAGAATAAATACATCAGTGGAAAAAAGATGACTTCAGTAAAAAATACATATGAAAAGGCTAGTGTATCTATAATGAATGGAGTTATGATCTATGATCACACCATTGGTATTCAAATTCTGGCCTTTTCATTTATTAGTCATGTCAACTTCTTATATATCTTTGTGTCTCAATTTTTATTTCTATAAAATGGGAATAGCATAATAGCTTAAATGGTTTTTAGATTTTAATTTTTGTTTTTTGTCAATTAGATGTTCTAAATGCATAGCACTTGGAACACTATTTGGCAAGCAGTGAAGAGTTAAGATTTAATAGATACTGTTATTGTCTGCCCTTTGTAACACCTTTATAAAGAATTCACTTTTCTTTGGGAAATAATTACTAAATATTTATTTGATGAAGCAGTTGATTAGCTTTTAGTGCTACAAAAAGGAAAGTATATATTACAACCTTATGAAATGCTTAGATTTTACTTAACCTCCTAGTCATAGACTTTATCATGAATCAAAGACTTCTATAAGGGAAATTGGAACTCCTTTTCTATAGTGAGAATCCCTTTTAAGTATCTCTTGCAGCTGTTTTCCCCAAGCTCATCTGAGAACCAAAGCTGAATGCCTTCTTGAAATGGTGTGCTTCATTGTGGGGCAGGGCAGATTAGAAAGCAATATTGCTCATGCTATGTATCCATGATTTCTACTTCAGCCTTTAGATTCCACTTTGAACAAATCAATAACCTCAACTTTTATCTACACTATAGCTTAGTATCCATTCTTCAAGCAATTCATTAGATTTACTTAATCCTTTTTTAATATGGATAAGATTTCCTTTTTTTTACTACCATCCTGGGTCAACTTTTCTCAGAGAAAAAACCTAACTTCATAGATAGGTTTTAGCTTCATCATCAAGTGAAAATTACAGCAAACTTAAATCTAGCTCCAAAAGACTCAAAATTGAGCAATAAAAAGACATTATATTAAAATTATGTTTTCTTCATGTATGTGAAATAGATATTTATCATGGGCATAATTACTTAATATTGATGTATTTGTATTTTTGAATAGTCATTTTCAATTCCACAGTGCTATATTTTATCACTACATCTATTTTTAAAACCAACTTTCATTTCTTAGAAATTATTTTCTCTTTTGATAACATTAAATAGTAAAACAAAAATTTTCATTAAAAATCAATTCTTACTATACACATAAGATGTTATATAGGAACCTAATGGTAACCACAAATCAAAAACTTATAATAGATACAGAAAAAGTAAAAGGAAAGGAATCCAAGCATAACACTAAAGAAAGCCATCTAACCACAGACAAGAGAGCAAGAGAAGGAGAAATGAACACAGAAAAGCCACAAAAACAACCATAAAACAAGTAACAAAATGGCAATAAGTACATACCTATCAATAATTACTTTAAATGTAAATGAACTAAATGCTCTAATCCCAAGACATAGAGTGACTGAATGGATAAAAAAGCAAGATGGAGCTATAGGTTGGGTGGAGGAGACTCACCAACCTATTCTTTAATCTTTTTTCAAATATGTAATTATTTGACTTAAAGGTTCATTTCCCACACATTCTTTATAATACATGTTAGCAGCTTCAACTTCCACTTTTTGTATCTTCCAAAATTCTGTAGTCAATGTCCTTACTCTGAACATCTCAATTTCATTTCTACAAACTTGGAACCCTGTCATCACTTGGCAGTATTTCTGTACCTTTCTACTGCACCTATAGCTCACCTAGTCCTTCTTTTCCATTGGACCTTTCATTTTCATTGCATCTAATATACTCTGTTTTTATTTTGGTCTGTACTATCTGAATTCCATGATCAGCCATAGTAGATGTATTCTAATCCCCTCAACTATCTACTTCAGAGCTTTCCTATGGAAGATAAACCCCACATTCATTTTCTTTACGCCCAATCTCATATAGTCAGACAAATTAGGGTTTTGGGGTTTTTTTGAGGGCAATATGAACTCATGTTGTTACCTTCAATCTCACCACTGAGATGAAGGACGTATCATTCCTTCATTCCTTCATATGCTTTATTTCCTACCCAGGAGGAGTGGGATATGACATTGAAAACTGTCAGTTGCCAGTCATTCATTTGACATTATTTACGTGCACAAATCTACCACTACAATGCAACACAAGAAAATACCATTACTTACAATATTCCTTTAGGCTCCTTTCTGGACAATCTCTGTCATCCATAACTGACACCTAAGAATCTGCTTTCTGTTCTGTAAAATATCATATATTCCTTTTTCTATTTAAAATTCTTTACAATTTCATATACATGGAATATAGCCTTTGTGCATAGCTTCATTTACTCAGCACAAATTTTGAGATTCATTCATATTATTGTATGCAGCAGTGACTAATTCCTTGTTAGTGCTGAAAGGTATTCCATCGTATACACCACAATTTGTTTATCCACTAACAAGTAACTAGACATTTGGATTGCTTCCAGTTCTTGACTATTATAAATAAATTTTCTGTGAATATTTGCAAACAAATTAATTTCTTGACAAATATTTAAATACAGAATAATGTTATATGTCTTATACTCTGTGCCATGAAATTATAATAGTAAATCTAGGGATAAACAAATCTGATTCTCTTCTTTCTTACAGTCATCTACCTATTTTTGGTTTTTAAACAATTAGCATCAGTCCCCTTGCTCACTTAGAGTTGGAAAAACAAATCATTGCTAATTTTTTAAGTTATCTAATCCAACCCATTAAGTTATCTAAGCCAACCCAAGATTAAGAAAAGGAGGTTCACAGAAGTTATATTACTTGCCCAATGCCATCAAGCTCTTTGGTGGCAGAACATAAATTAGAAATTAGATTGGACACACATAATTATCACTAATATTTTAGAAAAGATTTTGTTTCCAAATAGCTTATTTGTAGCTATTTCATGATAATTTTAAATTATTTTCAATTTAACAAATCTTGAGTGCTACTAATTGCTCAGAACTAAAGTGGGACTCCAAGAAATCCTAAGAAATGTTTTCCCTGCACATAATGCTCTTAACAGAGAAGAGATATGCACAAGTGAAATAATTATAGAGGACTTTGAGGTAAAATATGGTGGCAGATGGAACTAGAAGGTGGTAGGTTGATGTAGGGACTAGTTGCAGAGAAAGATAGGATGCTAGAGCAATCAAGTTGAGTTAAAGCAGTTGCTAGAGAAACCTCTGGGAAATACTTGGAGCATTAATGGATTCATCTAACCACCAGCCTTTTTTTTCATCCACCCTGTGCTATGGAGAAGAGCTGAAGGAAAATGCCCAACAGGAGAAATGAGGTAATTATTTACTCCTTACCTCCAAGCTCAGCTGTAGGTCAAGTTCTCAGGAATCCTATAGATTCCAATCAGCTTTTTCTTCAGTTGCAATCAGGTGCTTTTCTAAACTCTTCTGCACTCAGACCCCCAACTGTACACACCTCTCCTCCTTGATTGATGCTGAAGATTATTTTTGCCAGGTTGGATTGTTATAACTACAGGTATAAATTCACTTCAGCTAGAAAGAACACCACTCTGCATTCACACTAGCTAATTGAAGAGTCTGTAACCATTAGGAAGAATCTGAATGACTAAGAAATATATTTTTCTTTCCGTTTAATTCTAAGTAAGTGACACCACCAGGATAGAGCTCTTGCTGCCTTTTTGCCCCATCACCACCATTTGTTTTCTTTAATTTCATCTGTCTTTTCTACTCCTCTCCATTGCAGAGGATGAAGTAATCCTTTTTGCCTAAAGTGAATCTACTTGCTTTTGAAAGTTTCTTCAAGGATCCAGATCTATTAATGATTTTCTCTCTTTGCCATGTTTTTAACCTCTTATTCTTTACTGGTTTCTTTGTACTACATTTGCTCAATGGTTTCTCAGTTTTATAGGGGAAAATAAATCTCCATCAAGTCTATTTACTTTCTATCTGAGCTTATGTCTTTCCTTTCAAGGAAAACTGACCCTGAGGATGCCACCCAGCTGCTTCCTTAGAGAGCTTTGCCTTTTTCTCCTCGAACTCCCACCCAGGACACTTTGAAAGACCACCCTGTACTGACTTTGATATTGAAGCATGACTGCAAAAGAAGTTGAGTATATGATCCTTGCATGGACTGAGGTTAAAGTACTCTAGAGATATAGTTCCTTAAAATTTGGAGAGTAAGAATAAGAACTTTTAGAAAACCCACCAAAGAGACTGAACAATGGCTGACACCAAGTTCAAAGGAGTCCAAATATTTGCTCATTAAATATTTATTGTCTATCTGAGCCTTTAGGTTTATCTTAGGAAGCCTATTTAGATTTCAAGAATTCAGGTTATTTGGAAGTAGAAGGGCTTAATATATTTTTTTCTAAAATGTTCACAATTGTTTTTGTGGTTAATTCCTTTATGACCTTTCAGCCAGTTCAAAAGGAATCATAACTTTTAGTAAAATTACTTAAGATAAAAAAAAAGTAAGTAAAATCAAGTTTTCAAGTAAGTAAAATCTCTGTATCCTATAGCAAATACTCACTGTGTTTTAGAATATCTTTATTGAGATATAGTTTACAGGCCAGAAATTTTACCTATTTTAAGTATATAGTTGTATGAGTCTTAGTAAATATATTGAGGTATGCAGCCGTCATCACATTCTGGTTTTAGAACACTTCCATCACCCCCAAAATTTCCTTCATGCCCTTTAGAATTAACCCCATTCTCACTCCCAGCACCAGACAACCACTGATTTGATTCTGTCTTCATAGTTTTATTTTTTCTAGAAATTTCAAACATTTGGATTTGTACAATATGTAGTTTTTGTATATAAGTTTTCTCATATGGCATAGTGTGAGGTTCTTTGTGTTTTACATTTATATGTGTGTGTGTGTTTCTTTTTATTGCTGAGTGGAATTTTATTACGCAAATATACCAGAGTTGGTTCATTTATTTTTAGACAATTGGATGGTTTCCAAGTTTTGGCTATCACAAATAATACTTCTATAATAATTCATGTAGAAGTCTTTATCTGATCATATATTTTCATTTACTTCGGGAGATACCTGGGAGTGAAATTTTTTGTGTTGTATGCTAAGTGTATGCTTAACTTTTTAAAGAAACTAACAAACTTTTTCCAAAGGCTTATACATTTTTACATTCCTACCTGTAGTGTATGAGAATTCCAGTGTCTCTACATTCTTTCTAACATTTAGAATGCCTTTTTGATTATATTCATTCTAGTGAGTGTTTGGGTATTTTTGTGGTTTTGATGCATTTTCCTAATTACTAATAATGTTGAGCATTATTTCATGTCATTTGTATATCCAATTTGGTAAAGAAATTATTCAGATCTTTTGTCAGTTTTCACTACTGGTTTGTTTTCTTACCTTGAGTTGTAAGTTTTTATATATTATGAACACAAGTAACTTAACATTTCTGTGATTTGCACGTACTTTCTCCCCATCAATGACTTATTTTTCCATTTTTCAACACTATTTTTATAAAAACTAGTTCTTAATTTGGATTTATGTAAAATTATTAAATTTTTACTTTAAAGATTATGATATTGGTGTCACATTTAAGAAAACTTACCTGGTCGAATGTCACAAAGATTTTCTTCTTTGTTTTCTTCTAAAAGTTTTCTAGTTTTAGACTTTGCATTCAAGTATATGACCCATTTTGAATTATTTTTATATGGTGTAAGGCATGGACCAAAATTTATTTTAATGCATATGATTATCCAATTTGAAATAATTCATAGAAAAGTCTGTATTTTCCTCCTGACACCTGTGCAATGGAAGGAAGTTCCAATGCACAGCCAATTCTTAAGGAGAAATTATGCTTTTTTTTTTTTAGGGTAAAGCACCTATATAATTATTTGGAATTTTTCTGCCTGGACATCTTATCCATTTCCCCCATTAGTAATTTATTTAATCATCTATTTATATCATGATAGACCCATGAGTATTTATTTTATACTCTGGGTTGCAATCCATTACTGTTTTATTTTCTTCTTCTTCTGATATACCAATTACACACATTACGCTTTTAGAAATTTTCTGGTATTTCTTAGATGCCTGTTTTATTTTTTTAAATTCTTTTATTTTCTTTGTATTTCAGTTTGGGAAGTTTCTGATGAATTATCATCACAGTTGCTGGTTATTTTCTCACCTGTGTTGCATCTATTGAGGAGCCAATCAAAATAATCTTTCTTTTTTGTTACAATGTTGTTGATTTCTAACATTTTCTTTTGGTTCTTTCTTAAGAGTTTTCATTTCTCATATTATCAGATGTTTGTTTACTTTACCACTAGAACCCTTAACATATTACTCATTTTTTTAAATTCCCCATGTGACAATTCTAACATCTGTGTTGTAGCAAGCCTGGTTCTGATGGTTGCTTTGTCTTTTCATTCTGGGAGAAACTTTATTGAGACCATCACCTGGAAGAAGTGTCTATGATATTATGAAGGTTCCCAGGGGTTTCTCACACTTATTCTAGTCCATTGTCATCCTCCAGCAATTTTCCAAAATTACTTTTTAAGTGTTCCTATCAGTTTATGACTAACAATGGCTTCTACTTCAGATAAATATATCTGATCCCTTTCTTCCTGAATGATTCCCCTTCTGTCCAATTTTGAGGTAATGATTTTCCCTGAAACCTCAGTTCTCTGATGAATCCAACAAAAGTCATTTATTTTTAGTTTGTCCAACTTTTTTTGTTGTAAGGATAAAAGTTATGAATTCTAAGCTTTTTACATGTTGGGGTTGAAACCAAAAGTCCTGATTCATTCCTTTTTTCTCCTACTATATTCTCATTTCTTTATTACTGAAATTTCTCTTAGCAAAGTCACAACTATCTTCATTTCTAAATGTGATGGATATCTCCTTATTCTTTTTTTTTTTTTAAAGATTTATTCATTTATCCATGAGAGACACAGAGAAAGAGAGAGAGAGACACACACACAGGCAGAGGGAGAAGCAGGCTCTCCGCAGAGACCCCGATGCGGGACTTGATCCCGGATCCCGGGATCACTTTCTGAGCCAAAGGCAGACGCTCAACCGCTGAGCCACCCAGGTATCCTTCTCTCCTTATTCTAATCTTCTTGTGACATTTATTATTTTTTAAAGTTTTTATTTACTTAAGTATTCTCTATACTCAGTATGGAGTTATGTATTCTTCCAACTGAGCCAGCCAGGTGCCTCTTTTTGTGACATTTATAACTGTGGACTAATTCTTCCTTCTTGAAACTATTGAATTTCTAAAATTCCATATTTTTCCTCTCCTAGGTTCTGCTATTATCTAGTCTTTAAATGTCGTGTTTTCCAGGCTCCATCTTCAGTTTCTGTCACTTCTCATATTCTCCTTGAGTTACTTCCACCTTTTTAAAAATTGAAGTATTAATATAGAATGTTATATTAGTTATGAGTGTACAACATAGTGATTTGGCAGTTCCATACATTACAGAAAGCTCACTACAATAAATGTAGTTACCATTTGTCATCATACAACATCATTATAATATTATTAACTACATTCCCTATGATTCACTTTTCATCCCTGTTACTTATTTAATTCATAACTGGAAGTTTGTGGCTCTTAATCCCCTTTATCTATTTTTCCCATTCCCCCTATCCACCTTTTCTCTGGCAACCACCAGTTTGTTCTCTACATTTTTGAGTCTGGTTTTATAAAACAAATGTTTATTTTAGTTTAGTTGACATACAATGTTATTTTATTAGCATTTCAAGATCTCCATGTGTTATGCTATGCTCACCACAAGGGTAGCTACCATATGTTACTGTTTATCACTATTACAATACCATTGACTATGTTCTCAATGCTGTACCTTTTATTCCCATGACATGTTCATTCCATAATTGGAAGCCTATATCTCCCATTACCCTTCATCCATTCTGTCCATCCTCCTTCCCTTTGACAACAATGGGTTTGTTCTCTGTTTATGGGTTTGAGTCTTCCTTTTACTTGTTTATTCATTCATTTAGTTTTTCAGATTTCACATATGAGTGAAATCATATGATATTTTTCTTTCTAAGTCTGACTTATTTCGCTTTGAATCATACCCTCTAGGTCCATCCATATTGTCACAAATGGCAAGATCTCATCCTTTTTATGGATGTATAATATTCCATCGTATATCTATACCCTACTTCTTTATCCATTTTTATCTTTATCTATCAATGGGTACATAAGTGGTTTCCATATCTGGCAATTGTAAATGCTGCAATAAGCACAGGGATGCACATATCTTTTTGAAATACTGTTTTTGGTTTTTCTTAGGTAAGTACTCAGTAGTGGAATTATTGCATCATATGGAATTTCTGTTTTTAATTTTTTGAGGAACCTCCTACTCTTTTCCGCAGTGGCTGCACCAATTTACATTTTCACCAACACAAATGTATCTTTTTGTCCACATCCTTGAAATACTTGTTATTTCTTGTGCTTTTGATTTTAGCTATTCTGTAGGTGGGAGATGATATCTCATTTGTAGTTTTTATTTGTCCATTTGTTTAGCTTTTTAATATTCTATGTATAAGTAAAATCATATCTTCCTCCTGTTTTTTTTTATTAGCTATTTAACTTTAATCACTCCTAATATCACCTTTATCTTAATCCCTTCACCTTAAACCCTTAATCCCTTTACCTTTGTTTAGATCTCTCTATTATCCTACCATTCTGGATATCTGCACTTGAATGTCCAATATTTCATATTTGACACATCCCAACATGATATAAGCATTTATTTTATACACTGACCACCTCAAACCTGATATTTTCCTATATTTCTCTATCTCTGAAAGGCTCCACTAGGCACCAATCACACAAATCATAAACTTCAAATGCTATTCCATTTCTTCCTTGTCACCTATCAGTCATCATGTTTTCAGTTCAGTAACATCTGTAGAAGGTATTTTCTATTTTCCAATCCACAGCCAGTAATCTTGTCTGCTAACACTCTTCTGCTAAGTCAGTGGTTCACAAACTTTGGTGTACATCAACATCTCCTGGAAGGCTTGCCACAGTGCAGACTGCTGGGGCACAGCCTATAAGTTGTGATGTGGTAGGTCTGGAATGAGGGATAAAAATTTATAACTTGTTACATGTCTAACAAGTTGCTGGGTGATTTTGTTTTTGCCAATTTGAAGACCACACTTTGACAATCATTGTCCTAGACTATTGCCTTAGCCTCCTAATGAAACTCCCTGTTTCTATTCAAGACTTCTAAGCCATATTTCACACCTAAACCATAATTTGCTTAAAAGTTATTATTGCCCTTTATTGCCATTTAGGGCCTTGCAAGTGCCTGGTCACATACTAAGTGTTCACTGTTTGTGTAAACAGAAGAGGCACCAGAGAATTAGTAGGATTTGCATAGGAGTTTAAACAGTTTATGCTAGTGTTAGGGTGGGATGGGGGAAGGGAATAGGGTATACAGCTTCAGTTGCAATATTACGTGAAAGGAAGCATAGCCCATCATGGAAATCAATTAATAAATAAGGACACATATAAATAAATATATATAGATATATTTGGCCAGTGAAGAAATCAACCAAATTGGAGCCAAAAAATGATACTAATCTATTCAAGGACAGAGAAGAACTCAGTATCTTAAACATCTTATTTTGCTTCACAGTGTTAAAGAACCTGGGTTTACTTTTCCACTTCCACCCATCTTACACAATTTGAATATTTGTTCTAGCATTCCCCCATGTAGCTTTTTAGAGCACAAGAAATATATATTTATAGAGTATATCTACTTACTCAGTTTGTATGTGGAAACTTTTTCCATTAAAATTAGCTCAAGGACTTTATTTAGCCTGCCACCACAGTCAAGAATATATTTGTTATATCCCTAGAGTTTTTGTATTATGATTTCTTTATGAAAAGAATTGTCGTTTGCTTGAAGCTTCCCCTTCAAAGATCTTTTTTATGTGGAGCAGAGAAACTTGTTTCCCGAAATATTATTCTTCTCATTTAGGAAACTTCATTGAAAACTATTTGTCTCCTGTCCACAGAGGTGAATAAATTCAAAAAAAAAATACAAATGTAAAGAAGATATGAATCTTCCAGGGATGATAGTTGATCATTGTCTCTTGAGAACTGTGGATGTCAATTAGGGTCTGTATCAGAATCTTAAATAAAAATACATATCTCTCTTCCTCCTCTTTCCACTTTCCTTCTGAGAGCTCACAGCAGAGGGGAGTGGATGTGTCTATTTTGAAACTGCTTCTAAGGTAATTCTAATTCATTCTCTGGAAAAGAACTGACTTAGATTACTGGGTCTCAGATTTTGTTTTTCACAAATCAGATTTTTTTTGATTGAGGGGTTTATAGTGTTGACCTTTAATTTTGATTAGTAAAGGCTTTGAAATGAAAAAATAAACTACCTTATGTTATCACCATCTCTTCCAATTAAAGGATATTTAATACAAAAATGCTAATAAACACACTCCCAGAATAAGGAATAATCCTTTAAATAATAATTTAAAAAAACACAGAATGAAAAAACTTACCATTTTGTCCTCACTTTGTCGGGGGTCATTGAAAACATCACTATGGACCAGTGCTTTTTCTAGCCTCTGAGAGCCATTGCCCTAGATAAGTTAGCAGCTTCCAGGAAAGAAAGTTAACATCATCTTTACTGTCTTTACCTTTTATTTTAATTTATCATTTTAAAGCTTTGCTTTCCATGTATATCATAGTAGCCTATTTTGGTTCAATTAAGCATTTCCTTTCCTGTTTTTCTCTGTTCTGCTCCAGGGAACCATCCTCAGTGCTAAGAATTCACAGCATTAGATCAGGTGGTCCTTTTTCTGCCCTTCATCCAGTGGCAGGTTTAAAACCCTTTGATGATTCAGCTGTATAATATTTAAAGTTCTATTTCAAATCCTTCAAACTTAGGATTTTAGGAAATAGCTAGCTGCGTGGGAAGGCAAGAGAAGAGTCTATTAAAATCTACAATCCTCTTAGTGACCCATTCACTGAGTCTCTCAACAAATCTGTTCAAGTTTTCTCCTCTCCCGAAAACAAAAGACAAAGCAAATGGGAAACTAAAACTCTACCAAGGCAAGCCTAAGAAAAGCCCACTCAGAAATAAGCCTTATTAAGAGAGAATATTGTAAGTGCTATTTATTTTGTACACTATGAACCCTAGAATCTCAAGTAAACAGCTGAGTGGGGTTCAGCCTCTTCAGGCAACTTTTCTTTGTAAAAGGACTGAAAGGACCTGAAAGGACTTTTATACTTAGAATTCTGCAAATACAGAAAACAACTAAAACTACATTCTGTACTAAGAGCTATGTACTGTGTACATACCTATGACCAACTTTCAAGGCTATACAAGATTTCTGAAATCAATTTTCTTTTCTTCTTCACTCATTGCTTTCCATAGGCTTTGACCAAGGGGATGCCTCTTTTCCAGTCTCCACCTCCTGCACGTGACATTGTTCTCATTCATCCAGGTCAGTTGGACCCCTTCCACTCCCTTTTACTTTCTTGTTTATGTGCTTGACCAAAGACTAGTTATTAGACACTGGCTCTTTAGCAGTTTTTATGGAGAGCTTTGCCTCCTTTCAACATTTTTGTTTATTATTAGTTGGGCCTGTATAATCCCCAGCTGTCTGTATCTCTAAGCTGAGCTGTATCTCTAAATGTCTCTTCTTTGTGGATCAATGTCCTTCTTAACACTAAAGCAAGGGTTTGTGAGGAAGGAGGATTAAATCCCTTTTGACAAGAAAAATGACTTTCTATTTGAATGAAAGCTGGGAATACATTTACTTATTTCTGTGGGACCATGGTTACATCAATGAAGTACCATTAAATGTCTCTTCTCTAACCCTTCCCAGGCCTCCTGAGCAGTAGTAGTTATGATAAATGTATTAACAAGAAACATTTCTGTAGTGCTTCCTATGTGCCAGCCATTATTCTAGTGCTTTATTTTTATTAATTAATTTAAAATTTAAATAACCTGAATTAAGTACTATTATGCCCACATAGCAAAAGAGGACCCTGAGGCACAGAGATTTAGCCCACAGTCACTCAGGCAATGGTGGAGCTGATATTATGAACATAGGCTCTTCTGCTCTAGAATCTGGTTCTGTAGCCACTAGTCTTTATTGTGAGAAGGCAAACATTGCTTTTCAATCAACCTATGTCTAAAAATTATGCCTGCTACATAGTTTCGCAAACAATGAAATTAGGGTCAAGGCATGATATAATAGGACAATAATCAGCTTGCAAAATCTCTGGGTACCTTAGGGAAGCAGAGTTAAGATAGCACAGATGTGAAATCCAGATTTAAAGATTGGGAGTCACTAGCTGAGACGATGGGCGAGTTTCTCAACTTCAATACTTTGCTTTCTCATATTTATACAGAACAAAATCCATTTTTTAGGGTTTATGAGCTGGACTACAAAGAGAGCACTGAAGCTGAATAACGAGTTAATAGAGAATTTGAACTCATATGCTCCCCTTTCTCACCTGTGTTTATTTCATCAATACATACATCACATTTACTATTCTGTACTTTATTGGGTGTTTTGTATATACCAACTGGTCATGTATACCAAATGATCATGCATGCCAACTGGTCAAAGCCTCCTATAACAACTCCATGAGAAATTGTCATTATCGTGAAGTCTATTTAAGAGAGGAAGCTGAAGCACAGAGTGGTTAAATCATTTGCCCAGCATCACACAGAGCTAGGATTAGCAAAGCTGGGATTCAAATTCAAGCACACAAATACCGAACTGTTTTTACCTGCTAAGCCATGCTGCCTAATAGCTAGTTCAGCTGTGGAATGAGGCTGTTTGATATTCTAGCATTCATGCCTTTGCATAAGAGGGGGGAAGGGAAGGGACTGCAACACAAATTGCTTAAGAAACATTTTTGAGCACAAACTGTGTGGTCTAGTGGGAATTAGAAGTGTTCTTTTGACCAGCTACAGCTTTTTATTTCATAGTCAAATGCCCATAACTTTGGAATCTAAAGATGACACATAGAATTGATCAAGTAGGAATTTGGGATTTTACTAGAAAATTCAGGACCTAAGCCCACCAAGATTATACCATGCTGCAAATGACGTAATCATTCCAATATCATATCACTGCACAATAACAGATAAGCTAAGCTCATATTGCACTGTATTCTTAAAGAGAGAGAGAGAGAGAGAGAGAGAGTGAAACAGTGAATAAGACTGAAATGGGATTTTCTGCTTGGTTTGTTAATGAAATATCTTGAAAGCACTTTCCACAACAATAACAAAACGCTCCTGTTCTGGTAACGTAGACAAATTCCAGCTGAGTGATTACATTCCACCTAATTAAAAATTCTTTCTCTAATTTCAGATTCTCCATGTTTACGATGCTCTTTACCTTCTGTCCTAAATTGTTGTTTACTATGTTTTCCTGCTGCTAAATTCCTTGCTGCATTTCTCCCTGGAGGTAGTTGTATACTGATAATGGTTAAAATAATTCTATATGTAAAATATGCACGGAATATGTAAATATTTGTACTTTAACACAGGAATAAATCTAAATTAAAATGTATAAATATATTGTTTTCAGAACTCCTTGCAAATGTTTCACACAGTCAAAACTCCTTTTGAATATGGAGTTAAAGATTGGACACACAGTTGAAATTATTTATTAATCATACATCATACATTTAATATTCCCCAAGCTGCCATAAAATGTCTGAGGAGACGTGCTGCTAAGAATAACTTGCTCAGCATTGCAGTACAATGCAGACAATTTTCCACAGGGAAAGAAAAAAAGAAACATATCTTTTCACCTATTGCCAAGCAAATTGCTAACGATTTTGCCCATTTGAGCTGAGAAGTAATTAGTGGTATGGGATAGAGGCCAAGCATATCAAGAACTTGAAAATGTGTTCCTACTTATGTACTGATATGCCCATTTTGGATTTAGCTGTATTTCTGTACATTTTATGAATTTTCTTTAATTCTGTCACAATGTTAATATTGATAACTTGCCTTTCTGAAATAGCAATTTAAAAATAATGATCACATTTTCTATAGACACAAATTGTAATTGTATGAATAATAATAATAACAAACTAAGCCAATTAGGTGCACATGTTAATTTGGGGATCTGACAGCTTAATCTGATTTTTCTTTTTTCCATAGTAACTAAGCCCTGAGCAGTACAGAGGCTCACACCAGCCTCAGAATATCATAATGCTTATAGCCGGTGGCAATGGCTTAATGGGCTAATCCCTGGCATCAAAACCTTAGCAGTATTTTAAAGCTCTAAGTGTCTTCAAGGTCATCTGATTTACTTTTCCTGACGTGATATTTAAACATTCAAATGGTGGCCTAATCCAATATTTCAAACCTCCAAGATAGACTAATATTCTCTCTAGACAATTTTTTTCTAGGGTTCAACTACTCTGAAAGTGGAATAAATATATAATTAAATGTATAATTTTATCCTCTGTTTCAGGAAGGATGGTAAGTTAGCACATGCCTACTTTTTTTTTTTTTTTTTTTGCATTTGTGTAATGTGATAACTGGCATGGGTCATGGACAAGCATAGAGCCTGAGAACCAGGGAAGTTAGAGATCAGCTATTCTGGACACTTGAAAGGCAGCCACCCAGCCCAAGGGAAGAGGGACAGGAACATGATGGAAAGAAGTAGTCATGATCTCATCAGGCAGTCATGCTTGTAGTTACTGCCATTTTATAAGTGTATGGTCTTGACCTTGTCTGCTGTTAATGGTGAGTCATTCTTGAAAAAAAAAAGGCATAAGTTTATTTATTTATTTTTAAAGATTTTATTTATTTATTCATGAGAAACAGAGAGAGAGAGAGAGAGAGAGAGAGAGAGAGAGAGGCAGACATAGGCAGAGGGAGAAGCAGGCTCTCCGCAGAAGCCTGATGTGGGACTCGATCCCGGACCCCGGGATCATGCCCTGACTCAAAGGCAGACGCTCAACCCCTGAGCCACCCAGGCACATCCCAAAGCATAAATCTATACTTAAAAAATACAGTATACAAAAACTTATGAGTGGTGTTCCCAGACAGGTAAATGGCATTCTAAGAAACAACAAATTCTGAAAACAAAGTAAGTTATTAAATCAGCAATTGTGACGTGTGTTTCTATGTGTGCTGTTGCTTTGCTAGGTTATTTGAATAATCCAGTACTCGAATACAACTCAATAATTTTCACTGTCATTTCCCAATGTTTGACTGTTTGTGGTAGGCCACAGTTCTTGCAAATACTTTAAAGGAGGGGATGTGAAGAGAGAAAGATATGAACGTTGTGTGGAATACTCTAAATGAAATCAGAAATTGATTTAAACTCTGAATTAAAAAAAAAACAACAACTCTAAATTAGCAAAAGCGATATTAACTTCAATGGCAAAACCAAAATCAGAGCAAGGAGAAAAGATATTTTCACCTCTAAAAAAGGAAATGAACTTATATGAAACAGCATATATTCTAATGCCTAACTTAAAGATACTTTTGGAACCACTCTTAAAAATCCAGTCATGAAAAATGCAAAATAAAGGTGTTCTATATCTGGAATATTTTTTACAAAACAAAGGTCACAGTTATCAAGGAATTACTACCTTATGTATTTTAAAAAGTTGATTTTAAGCATAATAGCCTAAAGGACCAGATGACATCATCAAGATGGTGACATAGATTGTTCCTGGTTCCTAACTTCAATCTTCCTAATATGAAGACCAACTAGCCACTATGCAGACAGGACACCATTATGAAACTGCAGAGTCCAGGGAGGAGGCTGTAGGCCTCCCCTGGACAACAGAGACTGAGCAGGACTGCATTTGAAAGGTAAGAGAAGTGCTTTCACTTTAATCATATCCCCCCTTTCTGAGAGGGCACTGTACCTTACTAGGAGAGCCTTCCTGGCTCTAGGATTTTTTCCCATGAGAAAAAGAGGACACACACACACACACACACACACACACACACCTCCTGGTCGACATCCAATTTCCCCAGCATTGTAGGATACTTCCCAGGAGACTTACTTGGGTCATCCCTCACAGGGATCATGGGGAGAATCTGTGGAGTTCAACTACTGGGGTTAAGATAGAGACGGATAAGGGGGACAGGGCTTAAAGGAACTAGTATTTACATCTTGGCAGATCCTATTCCTGCTTGCAGTGGCACCTGAGCAGAGATCCCAGCCAGCATCTCTGTAGATCAGCAGACTGAAGCCAGTGACTCTGTCAGGCCAGAAAGCTTGGTTGGCATTTCAGCCTTATTTAGTTCTCTAGCAAGAGGGCCACATTAGCTGTAAAGCACATATTCTGGCCTTGCCTGAGCAGGAGAGGAAATTCACAGTTCTGCCCAACTACTAAGCACAGCATCCAGACCCACTCTTCAGGAATAGTGGCCACAAAACCCTGAAGCTGTGGAAGATATCTCATGGTTCTGCCTGGCAGGGAGCCAAGCCAGCAGCCTTGCCCATCTGTTGAGCATAGTCTCTTACTCCACATAGCCAGGGAGGCTCAAGCTTCCTGAGGAGCTTTGGAGCCCAACCTCTGGTAATGACCCAGCTGCCAAGCCCAGCCTATAACCTTACTCAGTAGTAAAGCAGATGATATGGCCTTAACGGATGGCTAAACAGCTTGTGTCCTGACCCAAGCACGGAGCTTATCCAGTGACCTTGCTCAATCACAGAGCATATCCTGCAGCCCTACCTGACTGAGAAGCAAGGACAGTGAGCCTACTCAGCTTCAGAGCATGGTCACCAGCCTCACTTAGCCATGGGGTATAGTTAGAGGCCCCACTTGATCAGAGAGCCCAGCCAGCAACCTCTCCCAACAGAGGAGCATGGCCAGTAGCTTACTGAATTGTGAAGCCAGCCTGTAGCCCTGCCCAAATTTGAGGCATGGTCTGCTGCCCTAATTGCAGAGCACAGACTAAGGTCCCATCTGACCATGAATTCCAGCCCACAGCCCAAATGGAGAGTCAAGCCAGGGATAACACCCAAGTTGGTGGGGACAACCTGAGGCCAAACCTGAAGAGGAAGGATTGCAGAGTATAGCCCCAAACCCTATCCTATTGCAATATTTCATCAGTGGCATTGCCCTGTGGGGAGTATAGCCTGCAATCCTACCCAACCAGAGGTGACTGCAGAGCCCAGAGAATGGCACCATCTAAACATGGAAAACTTGCCCAACTAGGTAGTGCACATAGCAGCACTACTTGAACACAGAGTCCAGCCAGAAGGCCAACTCAACCAGTGACAAACTCCACCCCCTCCCCAAGAGCAGGGACAGTGGCCCAATCTAATTAGAGACTCCAGTGGCAAGCTCCATCTGCTCACAGATGCTACCAGCTGACTGAGTACCCTAAGCTGAGCTGGCTGGTGAAGGTCTTTCTGTGCTGAAACAAAAACTGCAGAATCTGAACAAGGAGACTGTTTACTCAAAGGCAGATGCCAACCCAAGAATAGAAGGATCACAAAGCATCAAGTACATATGACACTACAATGGAATCAAATAAAGCTCCCATAACTTAGCCTAAAATGTAACCACTGAACTGTCTAACAAAAATTTTAGAGGGGCACCTGGGTAGCTCAATAGTTGAGTGTCTGCCGTTGGCTCAGGTCATGGTCCCGAGGTCCTGGGACGAGTCCTGCATTGGGTTCCCCAGAGGGAATCTGCTTCTCCCTCTGCCTATGTCTTTGCCTGACTCTCTCTCTGTGTCTCTCATGAATAAATAAATAAAGTCTTTAAAAAAAAATAAAGCAACTCTTAAAAAAAAACTTTAGGAAAATTGTCTCAAGGAAATTCAGTGAACTACAAGAATATACAGACAACTAAATGAAATTAGGAAAAAGATTCATGAACAAAATGAGAACTTTAACAAAGAAATAGAAATCATCAGACAAGCTAAGTGGAAATACCAAAGCTTAGGAACACAATGACTGAACTGAAAAATTCAATAGAAAGCTTCAATAGCAGATTTCAAAAAGCAGAAGAAAATTCAATTTCCAATTCCTATTGGAAATTATCCAGTCAGGAGAGCAAAGGGAAAAAAAAAGAATGAAACACTGTGAAGAGAGCCTAAAGAACTTATGGGACATCAGCAAAATAAAATAAATTTATGCATTATAGGAATCCTGGAGGGAGAAGAGAAGGGGAAAGGAGAAATGAACCTATTTCAACTATTGAAAACTAAGTTTTCAATGGAAAAACTCTGAAACTTTGGAAAAGAATTTCACATCCAGATTTATGAGGCACAAACACTCCCAAAAGTTTCAATCCTAAAAGGCCTAAACTGAGACATATTGTAAGTCAATTGTCAAAAGTCAAATAAAAAGAGAAAAATTGAAAGCAATAGAAAAACAATAGAAAAACAACTGATAACATACACAGATACACCTTCAGATAATTTAACAACAGAAACTTTGTAGGCCAGGGAAGGTGACATGATTTATTCAAAATATTAAAAGAAAAAAAGTCCTATCAACCAAGAATGGTATACCCAGCCAACTTGTCCTTCAGAAATGAGAGAAAAATTCTTTTCCAGACAAATAAAACTGAGGGAGTTTATCATCATTAGGTCTGCCAAATAAGAAATATTGAACAGTGTTCTACTAGTTAAATTGAATTGATGCTAATTAGCATTGGAAAAACAAACATATAAAAGTTATCAGTAAAGGTAAATATGTCGTTAAATCAGATTCTCTAACTGGTAATAGTATGTAAATCATTTACAATTATAGTTTGAAAGTTAAAAGAATAAACATACTAAAAATGCAGTTACAGTTGTAACTGCAATAATTTATTATTGCATACACAATATACAAAGGATGTAAATTGTAACATCAGTAGCCTACAATGTGATGGGAAAGAAAGAAGTAAAAGTATATGTTTTCTGTATGCTATAGAAATTAAGTTGTTATCAGGTTAAAGTGGGATGTTATAACAGTAAGATTTTTAATGAAACCTCATGGTAATCATAAAAGAAAAACCTGTAATAGATACACAAAAGTCAGGGACACCTGGATGGCTCAGCAGTTAAGCATCTGCCTTAGGCTCAGCACATGATCCCGGTTTGGGGGATCGAATCCTGTATCCGGCTCCCTGCGAGGAGCCTGCTTTCTCCTCTATGTCTCTGCCTCTCTCTGTGTCTCTAATGAACAAATAAATAAAATCTTAAAAAAAAGGATACACAAAAATCAGGACAAGAGAGTCAAGTTAAAGCATAACAACACAAAAAGTCATCATTTCATAAAGGAAGAGAACAAGAAAGGAAGAAAGTAATAAAGGATCTACAAAGCAGTCAGAAAACAATGATCACAATGGCAATAGTAAGTTGTTACCCACCAATAATTACCTTAAATATAAACAGATTAAATCTCCAGTTAAAAGACAATGAATGGAAGAATGGAGGAAAAAAAAAAGATCCATCAATATGCTGCCTACAAGCAACTCAGTTTAGCTTTAAGGATGCAGACAAGCTTAGAGTAAAAAGGTGGAGAAAAGTCTTTTAAGCCAATGATAACCAAAAGAAGGCAGGGGTAATAAATACTTATATCAGACAAAATAGATTTTAAGCTTGAAATGATCACAAGTGATAAAGAAGACCATTATATAATGCAAAGGTGGTCAATGCTTCAAGAAGATATAATGATTATAAGTATTTATGCTCCTAATATAGAAGCACCTAAATATATAAAACAAATGCTAACATAGTTAAAAGGAGAAATAAACATCAATACAATAATAGTTGGTGACTTTAATAACACACTGTCAACAAGGATAGATCATTCAGACAGAGAATCAATAAGAAAATAGTGGATTTGAACAATGCTATGGACCAAATAAAATTTAACAGATATTTACAGAACATTCCATCCAAGAGCAGCAGATTACACATGCTTCCAAGGAGAGTTGGAACATTTTCTAAGATAGATTGTGTGTTAGGCCACAAAAATGACTCAGTTCATTTAATAAGATTGAAATTATATTAGGTATCTTTTCTGATCATCGTGGTATGAAAATGGAAAACAATCACGGGGAGAAAGTCGGACAATTCTTGAATAGATGGAAAATAAGCATCACACCCTTGAACAACCAACAGATCAAAAAAGAAAAGAGGAACAAAGATTAACTTAAGGGAAATGAACATGGAAACACAACATACCAAAACTTCAGAGATAAAGCAAAAGCAGTTCTTAGAAGAAAGTATAGCTATAAATGTATATATGAAGAAAAAAGAAAAGTTTCAAGCAAACAGTCTAGCATTACACCTCAGGGAACTAAAAGAAAAGTAACTTAAGCACAATGTTAACAGAAGGAAGAAAATAAAAATCAGAGCAGAAATAAATGAAATGGAGAATATGAAAGCAATAGAAAATGTAGAAAAAAAACCCCCAAGTTTGGCTCCTTGAAAAGATAAACAAAATTAACAATTCTTTAGCTATTATGAATGAAAGAGGAGACAATACAACTGATACCACATAAATAGAAAGGATCATAAGCAGCTAATATGAGAAATTTGACACCACAAATTGGACAGCCTAGAATAAATGGATAAACTTCTAAAAGCACACAATGTATCTAGAGTACATCATGAAGAAATAGAAAATCTGAACAGACTAATAGCGAGTAAGGAGATCAAGTCACTAATCAAAAACCTCCCAACAAAGAAAATCCCAGGACCAGATGGCTTCACAGGTAGATTTTACCAAACATTTAAAGAAGAATTAATGTCAATTCTTCCCAAACTCCTCCAAAACATTGAAATTGAAGAGGAGGAAACTCTTCCAAACTCATTTTCTGTGGTGAAATTACCCAGATACTAAAGCCAGATGAAGACACAGGAAAACTACAGAGCAATATCTCTGATGAATACCCTTGCAAAAATTCTCAAGAAAATACCAGCAAACTGAATTCAGCAGCACATTAAAAGAATCATACATCATGATCAAGTGAACTTCATCACTAGGATACAATGATGGTTCAACATATCAACAACAGATCAACAAATGTGATAGATCACATTAATGGAAAAAAAGGTAAAACTCATATGATCATCTCAATAAATACAGAAAAGCATTTGACAAAATTCAACATCCTTTGATGATAAAAATTCTCAACAAATTGAGTATAGATGGAGTGCACTTCAACATAGTGAGGGCCCTGTGTTACAAACCCACAGCTAACATCATATTCAGTGGTGAATAGTTGAAAGCTTTCCTTCTAAGATCCAGGCTAAGACAAAGGGGCCCTACTATCACCACTCTCTCATCCAGCCTATTACTGGAAGCCCTAGCCAGAGCAGTGAGGCAAGAAAGAGAAATAAACAACATCCAAATTGAAAAGGAAGAAGTAAAATTGGCTCTGTTTGCAGCTGATATGATCTTATATGTAGAAAGATGTAAAGAAAAGATAACTAACTCATCAGTCATTATTCAGAAATGCAAATGAAAACCATAATGAGCTAATATTTCACACTCATTAGGATGACTTGTTTTCTTACAAGGTAAACAAATAAAAGAGAAAAGAACCACTGTTGACCAGGAGATACAGAAATTAGGATCCTTGTGCATTGCTGGTGGGCTTGTAAAATGATGTAGCTACTATGAAAACAATATGGAGGAAATGAAATGACTGCACCCTCATGTTCACTGTGGCATTATTTACAATAGCCAAGACACGGAACAACCAAAGTGTCTGTCAATGAATGGATAAATATGTGATATGTGTGTGTGTGTGTGTGTGTGTGTGTGTGTGTTACTAGACCATAAAAAAGAAGGAACTTTGTCATTTGTAACAATATGGACAAAACTTCCAGGTTATTGTGCTAACTGAAATAAGTCAAATAGAGAGAGGTAAATATTATATACTCTTGTATATGGATATTAAAAAAATGAAACTCATAAAGACAGATTGTAGATCGGTGGTCACTGGAGCAAGGGCGTGTGGGAGATGAGTGAATGTGGTCAAAGTATGAAACTCCTATTATCAGATGAATAAATTCTGGGAATTTGATATACAGCATGGTGACTATATTTAATAATCATGTATTATATACCTGTAATTGCTAAGAAATTTAAACATTTTTAAAGTTTTTAAAGTTCTCACTGCACACAAAAATATAACTGAGATGTAACCTTATTGTAGTAATCATTTCACAACATTTGTGCATACCAAATCAGCTTGTACATCTTAAACTTACTCAATGTTATGTATCAGTTATATCTAAGAAGAGTTGGAAAAATAATAAATTTAAATTTTAAATATTTCTAGCACATATCTTTCAATTTCTAAATAATAGTTAAAATTAATATTAATTTAAGGTTTCTGTTCACAAATGTCTATATGGTAGAGGTCATTTTTACATGGTATTGAATTATATAGTCTTATCATAATATATTGCATTATAGTAATAATAAAAACCATGTATTTTTTATTGTTTCTTAACACGGAAAATCTTTGAAAATTTTAGTGTAATCCTATCACAGAAAAATAATTTTCTATTATGGACACTCATTATTATTTTAAAACAAAAATCCAGAAGCGGGGCAAGAAGGCGGAGGAGCAGGGTCCTCACCTCACCTGGTCCCCCCAACTCACCTGGATAACTTTCAAACCACCCTGAAAACCTATGAATCCGACCTGAGATGTAAAGAGAGGATAGCCGGATGCTACAGAGAGAAGGGTTTTCGCTTCTAACAAGGTAGGAAGGAGGAAAAAAATAAATAAAAACTAATCCAGTGTGGGAGGGGCCGTGAGGAGCCGGGCTAAGGGGGCAGAGGCTCGGGGACCGGAGAGCCCCGCCGGAGAAGCAGGAACCTTCAAAATCCGCGATTCTTCCCCGACGGAAAGGCACTCAGCAGGGAAACCGGGCAGGATCGCAGGGGGCAGGGGCGCCTCCAGCCTCCCGGGGCCACTGGGAGAGCGCACCCACACCGGCGAGCTCGGTAACGGGCTGGAGCGGGCGGGGCCTGGGGAGCAGCCGGGGGTCGGGGGGCTCCGGGAGGGGGCGCTCTGCCTGCGGCCTCCAGGATCTGCGTCCAGGAGCGCGATTCTAGCCGCAGGCCCGGATCCCAGGGCAGGGAGGGGGGACACGGCCCAGGATCCTGCGCTGCCCCCCAGGCCGGGTGGAGGAGGGGAGAGCACAGGACGGCGGAGGCTCCTGCCCACCCCCCGCACCCCTGAGCTGTGCAGGTAAGCACCCTCCCCCGCCCTGCGCCTAGGCCAGTGCGGACAGGGAGACCGTGGTAGTTACTGGAGGAGCTGACTCCAGGTCTGGAGAGCTGGCCGCCCCCAGTGGTGTTGTTTCTCCTGGTGTCACCCTGTGCCTGGGAGGGGGGGGGCGCCAGAGAACATGGGGCTCATGGGGTCAACAGCTCCCACTGAGCCCAGCACCCGGCGGGGGAGGGGTGGGGGGGCAGGTCCCTCAGATGCACACCCCTGAGAATCAGCACAGCAGCCCCTCCCCCAGAAGACCCGCTGGAAGGACAGGGGAAGAGCAAGTTCTAGACCCAGCAGTGCTGGAAAGCTCCAGGACCAAGGGGAAAATCGAGAGAACATAGTATATAGAACTAGAGGGTACCCCTCCTTTCTTTTCTTTTTAAAAATTTTTCCCCTTTTTCTGTACAACTCATTTTTATATCAGACTAAAAATCTCCAATATTTTTTGCCTTTACCCACCTTAACTACAATATTTTACCAACTCTTCATTTTTAAGTTTCTTCCTTTTTGACTTTCAAATTTCTACAATTACATGTCTTAGATATATTTTTCACTTCTGTATTCCCTTCAACATATTCAAATTAATTTGGGGAAATATACAAGGTATGTGTTTTTGTTTTGTGTTTTTTGATTTCTCTTTGTTCTACAATGGTGGAAGTTAATACCCAGTTTAGACCCACAGTCTAAAACATAACTAACATACACTCAGAACCAAGTGAAATACCATGCTGGTTCATTCTGTGAGATTATATTCTCTCTTCCTTCCCATTCTGCCCCCTTCTTTTATCTTGTATATGTTTTGGTGGTCAGTATTGGAGCTTTCATTTCGATATCAGAAAGCCAATTTAGAAGCACAATTATAAAGCTATTGGTGACTCTGGAAAAAAGCATAAAGGACTCTAGAGACTTTGTTACTGCAAAATGGAGGTCTAATCAGGCCGAAATTAAAAATAAACTAGTGAGATGCAATCCAAAGTAGATGTCATAACAGCTAGGGTTAATGAGGTGGAAGAAAGAGTGAGCAACATAGAAGACAAGTTGATGGTAAGGAAGGAAGCTTAGGAAAAAAGAGAAAAACAAGAGACCACAAGGAAAAGTTAAGGGAAATAAATGACAGCCTCAGAAGGAAGAATCTAGGAACACCTGGGTGGCTCAGTGGTTGAGCATCTGCCTTGGGCTCAGGGCGTGATCCTGGGATCCAGGATTGTGTCCTATATCGGGCTCCTTGCAGGGAGTCTGCTTCTCCCTCTGCCTGTGTCTCTGCCTCTCTCTCCCTCTGTGTATCTCATAAATAAATAAATAAATAAATAAATAAATAAATAAATAAATAAAATATTTTTTTAAAAAAAGAAGGAAGAATCTATGTATAATTGGGATTCCAGAAGATGCCAAGAAGGAGAGAGGGCCACAAAGTATATCTGAACAAACCATAGATGATAACTTCCTTAATTTGGAGAGGGAAACAGGCATTCAGACCCAGGAGATAGAAAGGTGCCCCCCAAATCAATAAAAGCCATTCAACATCTCTACATTTAATAGGGAAACTTGCAAATTCCAAAGATAAAGAGAAAACCTTTAAAGCAGTGAGAGATAAGAGATCCCTAACTTATATGGGGAGAAATATCATATTAACAGCAGACCTCTCCACAGAGACCTGGAAGACCAGAAAGGGCTGGCAGGATATATTTAGGGTCCTAAATGAGAAGAACATGCAGCCAAGAATACTTTATCCAGCAAGGCTGTCATTCAGAATAGAAGGAGAGATAAAGAGCTTCCAAGATAGACAGAAACTGGAAAGAATATGTGACCACCAACCTGGCTCTACAATAAATATTAAGGGGGACTCTGTAAAAGAAAGAGGAAGCCCAAAGAAATAATCCACAAAAATAGGGAAAGAATAGGTATTACAATGACACGAAATTCATATCTTTCAATAGGTACTCTGAACATGAATGGGCTAAATGATCCCATCAAGAGATGCAGGATTTCAGACTGGATAATAAAAACAAGACCCATCTATTTGCTGTCTACAAGAGACTCATTTTAGACCTAAGGACACCTCCAGCCTGAAAACGAAAGGGTGGAGAACCATTTACCATTCAAATGGTCCTCAAAAGAAAGCTTGGGTAGCAATCCTCATATCAGATAAATTAAAGTTTATCCCAAAGACTGTAGTAAGAGATGAAGAGGGACACTAAATCATACTTAAAGGATCTATCCTACAAGAGGACCTAACAATCATCAATATTTATGTCCCGAATGTGGGAGCTGCCAAGTATATCAATCAATTAATAACCAAAGTAAAGACATATTAGATAATAATACATTAATAGTAGGAGACTTCAACACGGTACTTTCTGCAAATGACAGATCTTCTAAGCAGAACATCTCCAAAGAAACAAGAGCTTTAAATGATGCACTGGACCAGATGGATTTCACAGACATATATAGAGCTTTCCATCCAAATGCAACTGAATACACATTCTTTTCAAGTGCACATGGAACTTTCTCCAGAATAAACCACATACTGGGTCACAAATCAGGTCTCAACTGATACCAAATGATTGGAATTGTCCCCTGCATATTTTCAGACCACAATGCTTTGAAACTAGAACATAATAACAAGAAGAAATTTGGAAGAAACTCAAACATGTGGAGGTGAAAGACCATCCTGCTAAAAGATGGAAGGGTCAACCAGGAAACTAGAGAAGAATTAAAAAGAGTAATGGAAACTAATGAAGATGAAGATACAACTGTTCAAAATCTTTGGGATACAGCAAAAGTGGTTCTAAGAGCGAAATACATCATAATACAAGCCTCCCTCAAAAAATTGGAAAAAACTCAAATACACAAGCTAACCTTGCGCCTAAAGGAACTGGAGAAAGAACAGCAAGTAAAACATACACCAAACAGAAGAAGAGAGATAATAAAGATTCGAACAGAACTCAATGAAATAGAGACCAGAAGAACTGTAGAACAGATCAACAAAACCAGGAGTTGGTTCTTTGAAAGAATAAGATAGATAAACCATTAGCCAGTCTTATTAAAAAGAAAAAAGACTCAAATTGATAAAGTCATGAATGAAAGAGGAGAGATCACAATCAATACCAAGGAAATACAAATGATTTTTAAAAACATATTATGAGCAGCTGGAAGAAATGGATGCATTTCTGGAAAACCACAAACTACCAAAACTGGAACAGGAAGAAATAGAAAACCTGAACACGTCAATAACCAGTGAGTAAATTGATGCAGACATCAAAACCTCCCAAGACACAAAAGTCCAGGGCCAGATGGCTTCCCAGGGGAATTCTATCAAACGTTTAAAGAAGAAATAATACCTATTTTACTAAAGCTGTTCCAAAAGATAGAAAGAGATGGAATACTTACAAACTTGTTCTATGAGGCCAGTATTACCTTAATTCCAAAACCAGACAAAGACCCCACCAAAAAGGAGAATTAGAGACCAATATCCCTGATGAACACAGATACAAAAATTCTCAACAAGATACTAGCCAATAGGATCCAACAATACATTAAGAAGATTATTCACCATGACCAAGTGGGATTTATCTCCAGGATGCAAGGTTGGTTCAACACTCATATAAAGCAATCAGTGTGATAGATCACATCAACAAGAGAAAAAACAAGAACCATATGATCCTCTCTATTTAGATGCAGAGAAAGCATTTGACAAAATACAGCATCCATTCCTGATCAAAACTCTTCAGAGTGTAGGGATATAGGGAACATTCCTCAGTATTTTAAAAGCCATCTATGAAAATCCTACAGTAAATATAATTCTCAATGGGGAAAAACTGAGAGCCCTTCCCCTAAGATCAGGAACATGAAAGGGATGCCCACTCTCACCACTGCTATTCAACATATAGTACTAGAAGTCCTGGCCTCAGCAATCAGGTAACAAAAGGAAATAAAAAGCATTCAAATTGGCAAAGAAGAAGTCAAACTCTCCATCTTTACAGATGACATGATACTGTACATAGAAAACCCAAAGACTCTACCTCAAGATTGCTAGAACTCATACAGCAATTCGGCAGTGTGGCAGGATACAAAATCAATGCACAGAAATCAGTGGCGTTTCTATACACTAACAACGAGATGGAAGAAAGAGAAAGTAAGGAGTCAATCCCATTTACAATTGCACCCAAAAGCATAAGATACCTAGGAATAAACCTAACCAAAGAGGTAAATGATTTATACCCTAAAAACTACAGAACACTTCTGAAAGAAATTGAGGAAAACACAAAGAGATGGAAAAATATTCCATGCTCATGGATTGGAAGAATTAATATTGTGAAAATGTCTATGCTACCCAGGGCAATGTACATGTTCAATGCAATCCCTATCAAAATACCATGGACTTTCTTCAGAGAGTTGGAACAAATCATCTTAAGATGTGTGTGGAGTTGGAAAAGACCCCGAAAAGCCAGGGGAATATTGAAAAAGAAAACCAAAACTGGGGGCATCACAATGCTGAATTCAAGTACTACAAAGCTATGATCATCAAGACAGTGTGGTACTGGCACAAAAAGAGACACATAAATCAATGGAACAGAATGGAGAACCTAGAAATGGGCCCTCAACTCTATGATCAACTAATATTCGACAAAGCAAGAAAGAATATCCACTGGGAAAAGGAGTCTCTTCAATAAATGGTGCTGGGAAAATGGCGCACGTGCAGAAGAATGAAGTTAGACCATTGTCTTACACCAGACACAAAGATAAATTCAAAATGGCTGAAAGATCTAAATGTGAGACAAGAATCCATCAAAATCCTAGAGGAGAACACAGGCAACACCCTTCCTGAACTTGACCACAGCCACTTCTTGCAAGATACATCCATGGAGGCAAGAGAAACAAAAGCAAAAATGAATTATTGGGACTTCATCAAATAGAAATTTCTACACAGCAAAAGAAACACTCAACAAAACTAAAAGACAATGTACAGAATGGGAGAAGATATTTGCAAATGGCATATCAGATAAAGGGCTAGTATCCAAGATCTATAAAGAACTTATCAAACTCAACAGCAAAGAAACAAATAATCCAATCATGAAATGGGCACAGACAGAACAGAAATCTCACAGAGGAAGACATAGACATGGCCAATAAGCACATGATAAAATGCTCCGCATCACTGGCCATCAGGGAAATACAAATCAAAACCACAATGAGATACCACCTCATACCAGTGAGAATGGTGAAAATTAACAAGACAGGAAACAACAAATGTTGGAGAGGAGGTGGAGAAAGGGGAAACCTCCTGCACTGTTGATGGAAATGTGAACTGGTTCAGCCACTCTGGAAAACTGTGTGGAGGCTCCTCAAAGAGTTAAAAATAGATCTGCCCTATGACCCAGCAATTGCACTGCTGGGGATTTACCCCAAAGATACAGATGCAGGGAAATGCCGGGACACCTGCGCCCCAATGTTTATAGCAGCAATGTCCACAATAGCCATACTGTGGAAGGGGCCTCCGTGTCCATCGACAGATGATGGATAAAGAAGATGTGGTCTATGTATACAATGGAATATTACTCAGCCACTAGAAATGGCGAATACCCACCATTTGCTTTGACATGGATGGAACTGGAGGGTATTATGCTGAGTGAAGTAAGTCAATAGGAGTAGGACAATCGTCATATGTTTTCATTCATATGGGGAATATAAGAAATAGTGAAAGGAATTATAAGGGAAGGAGGGGAACTGAATGAGAAAAATTAGAGAGGGAGACAAACCATGAAAGACTCCTAACCCTGGGAAACGAACAAGGGGTAGTGGAAGGGGAGGTGGGTAGGAGGTTGGGATGACTGGGTGATGGGTTATGAGGAGGGGACTTGACGGATGGGCACTGGATATTATACCATATGTTGGCAAATCAAACTTCAATAATAAAAATATATATCTTTTTAAAAAACCCAAAGACATTCTTTGAAAGAAGATATTCAAATGACCAAAAAGCAAATAAAAAGATTTTCAATGTTACTAATCATTAAGGAAATGCAAATCAAAACCATAGGATAACACTTTACATCTACTAGGTTTTTTATTGTGTTTTCTTTTGTTTTTTTTTTTTTTAAGGAAAATCTTAGTGCTAGCAAAGATGTAGAGAAATTAGAATCTCACACCCCACTATTGGGAATGCAAGATGATACAGCTACTTTATAAAGTAGTATCTGGCAGTTCCTCATATGGTTAGAGATAGAATTACCATGTAACTCAGAAATTCTACTCCTAAGTGTACACTCAAATAATTGAAAACATCCCAATGCCCAAAAACTGACAAATGGATAAACAAAATGTGGCTTATTCATACAAGAAAATATTTGGCCATGAAAAATAAACTACTGATCATGCTACAACATGAATGAATATTGGAAAGATTATGCAATGTGAAAGAAGCCAGTCACATATTATATTATTTCATTTATTTGGCATATCCATAATGGACAACTCTATAGAAATAAAGAGCAGGTTCCTGGTTGCTTAGGTCTGGGGACAGGGATAGGGGAAATAGAGGGATAAAAGAGTGATAACTAAAGGATGGGGGGTGGTGAAACTCTTAAACTCTCTGTGATAATGGTTGCATATTTCTGAGAATAAAATAGAAAACTGTTGAATTTAAATAAATAAATAAATAAATAAATGAAAACAAAAATAACATCTCATGAAAAATACAGAAAATTTAAGATTTTTGTGAAAATTACTGTGAATTCCTATTTCTAGTTCCTTAATCCCAAAGGTTAATATCATTTGGGTACTTGGAAACATTATTAGAGAGTGGCCTGGTCTGCCTATCATAATGTATTTTTTATTCACAGAATAGTTGGAATTCACAAATTTTTACATATTTTATTTTTGGTAACTTTTTGACGATAGAATATTCTGGCATCAACACATATATACATATACACACTTACTTCCTGGAAGATGAACGAACACGTATTGTGAAAAACTGAGTCCTGAATTCCCATTTCTCAAGTTGGTGATGAAAATGTAACTTGCACAAGTATTTGCTGTCACTTTTCAGCCACTGTGGATGATGTCATTGACAATAAGAAAAATGTACAAACCAGAAATAACAGTAGTTACTTCAAAAATTAGTATTAGTAATTATTATTCTGCCTTAAAATGAAATGGAATTTGGATACATTCAACAACATGGACAAACTCTAAGTTTATTATCTAAGTGATATAAACCAGATACAAAAGACAAATATTGTGTGATTCCACTTATGTGAGGTACCTAGAATAAGCAAATTCATAGTAACAAAGAGTAGAATAGAAGGTATCAGGGGCCCAGAGGAGGGAAAATGGGAGTTATTGTTCAATGGGCACAGAATTTCTGTTTAGGATGATCAAAAAGTATTGGATAGCAGCTACGTTTGCAGAACATTATGAATGTACTTAATGTCACTAAACCATATACCTAGAAATAGTTAAAATGGTAAATCCTGTGTTACACACATTATGTGACAACAAAAATAACCTCCCAAATTAATATTCATTTACAAACTCTGGACCAAAATATGATTTAATATATTTAGCTACAAAAGATGCACTTATGTATCACTTTATGAAGCATGAGTTTTCATCTAGATCCCATGATTTTTGTAAATTATTTTTGCTGTGGATATTCTAAGATTTCCTGTATATATATATAAAGTGTGCAGTGGTAGCTATTCACATGTTGCTTTCATAACAGAAGAATTTCATTCACATTAAACATACACATATGTCACTTCTATAGTAGAAGAAGCTCATATGCATTTATATCAGTTATCAAATTTCAAATTGAAAAATTGTTATGTTCTTGCAATGATTTGATTTCTTTTAAATCCAATTGACAGAATTTAAGTAAAACTTTTGGGAGTTTTTTTTTTTTAATCTTTAAAGATTTTATTTATTTATTTATTCATGAGAGACACAGAGAGAGAGAGGCAGAGACACAGGGAGAGGGAGAAGCAGGCTCCATGCAGGGGGCCCAATGTGGGACTTGATCCCAGGTCTCCAGGTTCAAGGCCAAAGGCGGCGCTAAACCAGTGAGCCACCTGGGCTGCCCTGGGAGTTCATTTTATTGAAAGTGATATATCATTATTTGGAACATCTTTGTTAACTTATTTGTAAAAGTGAACACTAAAGATGTATCTGTTTTCATGGAGATAATATGATTACAAGTTTTGTGTAGCATAATTTATGGTTAAAAATAATGGTTTCCTAATAAATTAAGAAATTTATGGAGGAGCCATGTACAGGAAATTTGTTAAGGTACACTCATAATTTAAATTCAAACCAGCTATAGTATTCTATCCTTTGAAATATAAGCTATCATTATCCAAATTTACAAATATTCTGTACATACACAGAGAACTCAGCTACAAAATTTCTTTGAAAGAGCTAGTACCGAACACACACACATTATCATGGCAATATATATTTTCTCTTCTTATGACACATCACAACATCGATTTTAGATATGTTTGAGCTTAAACTGACCAATTTGGTAAGTCATTCTAATTGTCCTACAGTTATATTGATTTCTTTTGTAGCCAAGTTCCTTAATATTTCATGTTGTTAAAAAACAATTAGAAGTATTTAATAACTGTGTTAGAGTGGAATTTCAATTTTTGAAGCTTTGAAAGGAACTACAATTACTGAAGACAAAGCATGAAAACAAGTAGTCATCAAAATTTATTCCTACAAAGGAAGCAATTGAGCAAATTAAATAAGAATGTAAATGTTGTACATGATTTAGTTTTAAAATCCTATAATTGTATTTTGGAACATCTCATCTGGTAGAAAATCTTTTGATGGAGCCTCTGGTTTTTATTTGTATACATTTATTTTCTGTATCACAGTAAAATGAAATTGAGAGGATCAGTGATTTTCGAGGATTCAAATTTGGCAAAACATTCGAAAGAATAATAAAAAGTGTCAACTCATTGACAAGATCCAACTGTAAAACTGTTGAACATTGTTACTTTGGAGCAAAAGGATATTTGAGATGAAATATTTCCATTTAAATATGAAAAAATAAAGTTCAGGCTATCTTGCACTTAGCAGAATTTGCTCTGAACAGACTATGGCCCTCAGTGCTATAAACAGAATATTTTCTCAAATATTATGTTCTACATAGAGCAATTAGGGGTATCAAGAATTTCAAATCTATTGACCAAAAGATGCCATTGTGAGGATGCATCTAGGTAATATTATGATAAAACCATTTTACTTTGCTTTAAGAACGCACATATACATTATTTAGCTTTTTAGAAATAATTTCATTTTATAACTATTTCTGTACAAAACTAGTTTCTAGGCCTACCAGTATAAACAAAATCAATGTTAGTGACTATTTCATAAGTCATATTACTTAAATTATTTTGATGTCTTTTTTCATTCTCAAAAGTATACATTTGAACAAAAATTGATTTTGGACAGAATGATTGGGCAGGTAATAATAATATAATTGCTACTTTAGATAAACAGAAATGGAGCCCAGGGAGGTAAAGTAACCTTCTCAAAGTTACACAGCTAACAAGTGCTAAAGTGATATTGAAAGAAAAAAATTTTTAATGTAATAATAAACTGTTACCTATTGGGCATCTCCTATGGACTGAAGAGCATATTTGGTGCATGACATATACTCTTTATTTCTCAAGAGAAGCTGTAAAGCAGATTATAATTATTTTTTATTCTTATTTTTATAGTCAAGGAAATTGAGGCTTACTGAAGTAAGATAATGTGGCCAAGATCTACAGCTGGTAAGTGAAAAAACTGGATTTCCTTCTGTCTGACCACAAGCTCATATCTCTTACCCATTTCTTTTTCTTTTCCTTCTGCAGATTTATTGAGATATAATTGACATATAATATTGTGGAATTTTAAGTCGTACAATGTGATGATTTGATATATATATGTAATGCATAACATTTACCAAAATAAAGTTAGCGCATCCTGTACCTCACATAATTGCCAGCTTGTTATTGTTATTCAGACCCATTCTTAATGGAAGTTTTAAACAATTCCTGGGAAAACATGAGATACACAGAAAAGGAACCATAATCATTACTTTGAAAGTAAAGGGACCAAGGTACCTAATTAAGTAAAGATTCCCAGGTTCCAAGGTTAGCTAATCAAAAAGGACAAAGAATGGTCAACATGGTTGACTGTCTCCCATTACCTGTGGCTTCACTTTCTGTGGTTGCAGTCACTCACAGTCAATGGGGTCCAGAAGCACGCGATCTTCGAGATGCATGGTTAGCAGGTCAGTAGTATAGCCTAATGCTATGTCACAATGCCTGTGCCACTCACTTCTCTTCATCGCATCTTCTAGGCATTTAATCATCTCACATCATCACAAGAACAAGGGTGAGAATAGTACAAAATTATTTTGAGAGCGAGACCATCTTCACATAACTTTTATTTACAGTATATTGAGCTACTTGTTCTATTTTATTATCATTATCATTGATCTCTTGCTCTGCTAATTAGACCCAGTAAGTTTAATACATTAAACTTTATCATAGGGATCCCTGGGTGGCGCAGCGGTTTGGCGCCTGCCTTTGGCCCAGGGCGCGATCTTGGAGACCCGGGATCGAATCCCACATCGGGCTCCCGGTGCATGGAGCCTGCTTCTCCCTCTGCCTATGTCTCTGCCTCTCTCTCTCTCTGTGACTATCATAAAAAAAAAATTAAAAAAAAAATAAAATAAACTTTATCATAGGTGTGTCTGTAGAGGAAAAAACAGAGTACATTGGGTTTGATATTATCTGCAGTTTCAGGCATCCACTGAGGGTCTCGGAAACTATCCCGCATGGATGCGGGAAGACTACTATTCCCAGCATGTAAAGAAAATGAATTTTAAGTAAATAAGCCTAAGTTAACATTCCAACTCTATAACCTACCAGCTGAGCAATCATGAAGCCTAGTTTCATGATCCATGAGCTTCAGTCTATAAACAAAATGGCAAAAAAAAAAAAAATGTCTATCTTATAGAGTGGGTTGAGAATAAAGTAAAGTAGGGTTTAGAGAATAAAGTGAAGGAGCACTTAAAAACAAACTTAGAATAGTGCTTCGACCATTACTAGTATTGAACAAATGTTATCTATTGTTATTATTGTTCATATTAACAACAATGTAAAGCAATCCTTCTTTGAGAAATGGCTCATGTGAGTCTGCTTGCTAATGCCACAGAAACTGCCTGCGTCACCTTACGAATTGTACTTCGTTGCCTATATGTTTACCTTGGAAAATAACTATCAAATAAATATGTGGGTTACCTGATGAGTGGATAGGATGTGGGAGATAGCATATTTTTTAAAGATTTGTTTATTTGTTTATTTATTTGAGAGAAGAAGAGAGGGCAGAGGGAGAAGGAGCAGATTCCCGGCTAAAAGTGGAGCCAGACATGAGGCTCGATCCCAGGACTCTAAGTTCTTGACCTGAACCAAAATCAATAGTCAGCTGCTTAACTAACTGAGCCATCCAGGCACCTCCAATGACAATGTTTTAATAGGCCAAACCAGTTATAATTTTTATCATATTCCTCTCCTAAAAATTAGGGGGATTCCTCCCATAGCACATTATCCTATCTTAATGAGTGAATGGAACCAGGAAATCAAAATGATATAGCTTGTCCCTAGATAGAATCATTTTAAACACTTTTATTCTGCTGCCAAGATTATTTAGCATTATCCTTGGTGGGAGGGGTATAGGCAGTGAATTTGGTAATACGATTTTATTATTGGCATCAAAGTTTATGTTTCTTGTGATTGTCTTTCAAGGTAAAAAATGTCAAAGTTGTTTTTCTGCCCCACTTCTCTAAGGGCTTAAAAAGTACATTTTTTAAAGATTTATTTATTTACGTGAGAGAGAAATAGTGTGGGTGAGCAGGGCCAGGGGCAAAGAGAGATGGAGAGAATCTCAAGCAGACTCCCCTCTGAGCACAGAGCCTGACATGGGGCTCTATCTCACAACCATAAGACCACAACCTGAGCCAAAATCAAGAGTCAGATGCTTAACCGACCAAGCACCCAGGTGCCCCTAAAATTTATTCCAGAAGCAATGTTATACAATTACATTCTTGAAGCAACGTAATGCAAGGTAAGGAACATTTGGCATGACAATCTAAAGATCTGCCATCTTACTAGAAATATGAATTTTACTAATCTCTTAGGTTTCTACACCTCAGGTGCATTATCTGCTAACAGAAATGATGTTTGGGACTTCAAATGCAATAATACAAAATAGAGATGCTGTAAACTGGAGAACTTTGGAGGTAGTTACGCCATGTCACACACCTTGTTTGGATATTATATGAGACAAAAATACTAAATGTTTTATATTTTTAATACACAAGAACATTATATGTATAATTGTTACAAAGATTAGATGGCTTAATCTGCTCAAGTAGCTAATAATGAACTTTTATTTGTTTCGTTCAGGAACTCACGGATATTGAGCCAGACAGTATGTTGCAATGGTAAATAAAACAGAAAATGTCTCTGCTTCATGGCATTTACCATCTACTAGAAAAGTTGGACATAAACACTCACTTAATTATATAATTAAATGTTGTGATAACTTCTATGAAGTAAATTAACTGGCTCCTAAGAGACAGAATAACAGCTGGGGAGTGGGAGCTAAGTTGGACTGGAGAATTGGTGGGTATAATATTTGAACTGAATCTTAATAGATGAGTTGCTTTTAGCTAAGTGAAGACTGTTAACGGATGGGTGAGAAGATGTGAAGGAGCTGTATCAGTGGAGAAAATAACATGTAAAACCTGAGGCAGGCACAAGGTTCGTGTTCTCTAGGAACCTTTTTGAAACTCGTTCAGTGATGTTGTCATGTGCAAACATGAGACGGAGTTTTAAGATCTAGACAGAAGCCAAATCCTGCAGATCGTTTGGGGCCATGCTAAAGAGATTGGGTTTTATCTGAAATAGAAAGCAAAGCCATTGAAAGGGATAGGAGAGGGAACCTTTTCATATTGGACAAATTTATTTGCAATGACCCTGAGGCATTTAAGTGGCTGAGTCAAGTAGTTAACTGGATATTAGTCTGTCATTCTGGGGGTTAGGATTGGCAATATTAATTTGGACATCATTAGCACAGACAGTATTTTTAAAATCATGAGAATGAATGAGACCACTAGGTTGAGAGTCTAAGAAAAGAACCCAAAGAACTTCAACATTGAGATGTTGATAAAAAGAGTAACGAGGGCAGCCCAGGTGGCTCAGTAGGTTAGTGCTGCCTTCAGCCCAGGGCGTGATCCTGGAGTTCCAGGATCCAGTCCCACGTCAGGCTCCCTGCAGGGAGCCTGCTTCTCCCTCTGCCTGTGTCTTTGCCTCTCTCTCTCCTCTCTGTGTATTCTCATGAATAAATAAATAAAATCTTTAAAAAGAAAAAAAAAAGAGTAACGAGCAAAGGAGACTAAGAAAGAATTGCCAAAAATATAAGAGGAACTGTGGTGTCAAGGCATCAATGAAGCCCATGGTTTTGACAAATAGTGGCCACTTGGGTCAAATCTTCAAAGTCCGTTATAGAGGTCAGTGTCAACTTTAGCAACAATGAGTTAGATGGAGTGTTGGAGGCAGATGCCAGATTCAAGCGAGTGGAAAGGCAAACAGAAGGTTCAGAAATAGAGCCAAGGCCAGAGGAAAGTTTTTAAAAAGGATTTAAATACGAACAGAAAGAAATACAGAGCAGTAAGTGTGGGAAGATGAGATGCTTAAAACAAACAAATAAACAAACACACAACTTTTTTAAAGACCAGAAGTAGTAGAAAACGCTTATATGTTAATGAAACAATCCAATTGGAGCAGAGGTTTAAGATGAAGGGGAGAGAAAGAACAACTGAAGAAGTAAATTCCTTGAGAAGGTGAGAGAGCCCAGGATTCAGAAAAGAAGCAGAGGGCCTCTTTGTTAGGAGAAGTGGTTACTGATCCTAAAGATGTGGTGATACAAATTTACTCAGCTGCATGAATCTCTTCATTGATGCCCAGCTTCAAAGATGCAGCCTAGAGGCAGGTAATTGGGTTGATCCCCTGTGGAGTTTTGCCAGAGCAGTTCATGAGATTGAGAGATCAACAATGGCAATTTACAAGGGGGTGCTTATAGCAGGTTGGGCATGGGACTTTTGATAATAGACTGATGCAGACTTGGTATTTGTAGCAGTAAGCAGCATGTGGCCTAACTACTTTCAAGATGTGTCCTGCGATGTATATTCAATTTGAAGGCTAATACCTGTTTCTTTATTGCTACTTCTGAAATACATCTAGGCATGAACATTTTAGTAGCTAAAATGTAGTGCCAATTTTTCTCATTCGGCATTCTTCGGCCAAGTAAGTAAGTAAGTAAGAATAAGCATTTTTATGGATCTCTATAAACATTATTTTCATTTTGAATTCTAAAAATGGGTCTTGTAAACACCTTTTCAAAATTTTATTCCAAGTTGGTCTTCACGCAAAGACTTAGCTCATTACTAAGACTGAGGGCATGGTGGCTGTGAAGAACAACCACAGGCTCAGGGGATGAGTGAGTGGGCAATGACTTTGGGGCAGCCACTTTCACTTAGAACACATTTCTAAAAGTGTTGCTTCTGGAAACTTCCTAATCACTGGGTATCACAAATGATTACTTGACCTACTGGGTGAAATTAGCTTTAAGAAATTTAAAAATATGAGTCTAAATATGAATGTAAGTTAGATTAGAGTGCACATGTAAAGGAACTAATTTTTAACATTTTTGGATAAGATTTCCCTGTTTACAATCTACTCTCCCTTAACAATTACTTTCGATAGATTTTTTTAAAAGATGCACTACCTAATTATCCTCCTACACACATGTTCCTTCTTTGAGGCTCCTTCCTTTCTGTCTATGAAAATCCATCCAGCAGATACCCTCTCTCCCAGCTAAGCCCTGACTGTGACCTCTGTCTTGGCCACCATTACCTCCTTGTCCTTTGAAGTGACAGCATGCAGTGGTGGCAGTAGGATGCATTTACAACAGAGCAGGCCTCCTCATGCAACTAGTATTTCCAAATGCCTATTATTTAATGGTGTGATTTGGTGTTTTACCCACCTGCCCAGTATAATGAAAAATGTAAAAAGAGAGGTAATTTTCTGTGATTGTTCTAAGTAAGATTAGGATAATTCTTCTCCATAAATAAATAATCAAACATTCATTAAAAAATAAGCATGTTATCAGTAGAAATCAGCAAGCAGTTTAATATTTATTTATACACATACACATATTTATATTTTAACTTCCTCCATTCTTCCCAAGCTCCCAACCTATTGGTAGCTTAGTTCACTTTTGGAAAATGTATAACAGCTATTCACAAATTCTAGGAGAGGTACTTGATAAATATTGAATAAATGAGTAACACCGTATGCTGTACCCATATATTATCTCATGTAATTCTCACAGTAACCCCTGAGAAATGGGTATATTATCATCAAATAAAGATAGGAAGAGGTGAGGGGCTTGAGTAACCAGCCTACAGTGACAGAGCTAGTAAGTGAAAGGGCCCAAATTAAGCCCAGGACTCCACATTCAAATTTTTATGTTCTTTTTAGTATCTGCACTGTGCTTCCAAATGCTGCATGGTAGGAGCTGGGGTGAGTCACGTGACTGGATTTGGATGCAATGGGAAGACAGTAGATGAGAGTCTCTGGCGTGTGTCTTCTAAAAATACTTTTTGGAGGAACTAACTAGTCCTTCCCCCAGAAAACAAACCCATGATTTAAATCTCTTGGTATAGCTTTGCTTTGTCTATCACTCATTTTATAGGATCTTATGAGATTTTAAGGGCATAATATCTTTAATAACATAATCATGAAGAAAACATGCTATGATGAAAGGCCATTATAATTTAGCAATTTAGCCCTAAAATAATAACCCTCAACTGTAAATGTTACACCATTTATAAGATTGTTTTTTTCACCAGACAAAAAGTATTTGTGCTTGTCATATAAACATGTGTGATGTACATAGTTAGTAAAACTGATAGTATTAATAAAAATCTTAATAGGCTTCATGATTAGAATAAAATGATATTTTGATCCAAATCCCTAATTAGAATAGTACATTTACCAACTGTTCTCATGGGAAATGGAGCCAGAATTCATCATTTAAAGTAGTACCTAATTAATCCTTTTTTGTAACAGATGTCAACCTTATTTTCAAATCTTTTGTAGACAATGACTTGCTGTGTGAATCTTTTAATTGTGTATCTTGGGTTATTTATTTTTAACATTGTAATACGTGGTTAAATAAAGGAGATATAGATAATCAATTTACCTTTGGTTAACTTTTAAATCTGGTTAGCTACTAGAGTAGAGCTATGGAATGTTGAACACAACAAATATATTTATGGTTCCATCAGAATCATTGTTAAGTAAGATGTAACAGTAAATCTGTTAATCACAGTATAGTGGAGAAGCCCTGAGCTTGGGAGCTAAGAGACCAGCCCTCAATTGTGACCCTGCCATGGATTATTGCATGAACTCAAGCAATGTACCCCGTCCTGTGGACTTCAGATACTGTATGTGTGTTACAAGGCCACTGGACTATGTGACTTTTAGGGACCCTTCCAGGGTGAAGATTCATTACCTTTGAAAAACTACTCAGTTTTTATGATTCACAGTCCATTTTAATCTACTTCATACATATGTGTATAGGTATGTGTATGACAATACGTGTGTGTGTGTGTGTGTGTGTATACACATCCATACTCACACCTCCATCCCTATATTTACTCTTAGTGTTTTGTTCCAATCCATAGTATCTTTTGATGAAGGAAAGGAGCAAGCTCATGGAAGCTGATAAAGCTACTTATACTTTTAGACATATATTCTCTATAATAGATAAAAAGGGAACCACTTATTCAGTGGCAGATTTCACTGTGCACCTCTGGGAAGCATAATATTACATTTTGAATGTGTTTTTATTGATTGGTCAGGAAAAATAATTATATAACCAGAATTTAGGATATATAACTTTAATTCCTATGGATGCTTCTTTAATAAAGAAATATACATTCATATTCCAGTAAGCGATTACTAAAACTGACAAAATTACAGTCTGAAGAACAGAATAAATATGGAATAGATTGTGTCAAAAATGGTGTCGGTACATGCCATGAGAATTAAAAGCATCAGCTAAAGGCATCAGCTTGTAAGTAGGAATTTAAGTATCACTATTGTTGAAGATTTGAACTATGTGATTTTGTATTTGGATGAGGTCTACACAAATTTAACCCTTGAGATTCTGTTGCTTTTACATTGTCTCTGTAACATCTAACAAAAAACCACGAATCTGGTAGCCTTTATAATGCCAGATGACTAATAATGGCTAAGAGTCGTTAACGTTTATTAAGAGCTCACTCTATTATACCAGGCTATGTTTTTTGCACATTACCTCTTTATGTCATTTCACCTTCAAAACAATCCTGTGAGGTGAATCCTTCTACTAACTTTATTTTGCAGATGAGAAACCTGAGGCTTGCAGGTAACAAATAGCTCAGCCGAGACCACTCAACAAAGTGGTGTGGACCTAGGATTCCAATTCAGATAGTTTGATTCCAGACCCTTATCAATATACAGCGACAACAAGTCCAACCAACTAACCAACAATAATACAGATCATTCCTAAATGTGTTTATCGTTAGCCTGAATCTAAGCATGGATGTACACTTTCCCACTAGACTTATCCGCTAGAAAGTCCGAGTCCACCCCTCCACCCCCCAACCACAGAATCACTGAACCTTTACCCTGTGCACCAAATGTGCTCAATCTCCAGGGATTTTCCTCCTTAGGCAATGGTTCCATCATTCATCTATGGCTCAGAGCTAGGTATCAACGTAGTCCTCTCTGCCTTTACTTGCTACATCCACTTATCTATTACGTCAATTCAATCCTATCACTCAAATACTTTTTAAATCCTACTGCTCTTCTCTATTGCCCTAGTCCAAGAGGCTATCATTTCTCATGTGGACAGCTGTAACTTTTTCCAGTACTGGCTGCTCTTCTTTGAGGTTTGCTCCTCTTCTTTCCAATCTCTATACTTTAGCTAGAGCAATGCTTTAAAATCACATATTTGGTCATATAACACAGCTACTTAAAATTTACATCTTTTCATTACTTTTCAGTAAAGTCCAACTTCCTTAACCAGTTCTGCTCCATGTTTAGCCATTTGCCCCAACCCCAAATTACCTTATGACATCATCTCTTCCCATCTTATGGCACAGCCATAGTGCCTTTCTTGTAGTGCTTCGCTTTTGCCTTTACTGCTTCAGGCCCTTCACGCATTTGTTTAGAACACTGCGTTCTAAACATTTACTTCCTAAATGATAGCCACCGTTCTAGGCACTCAAGTAGGGTGGTAAGCCAGACTAAGTTCCTGCTCTCAGGAAATTTTTCTTTTAATAGTTTAGAGGGACAGACCATAATCAAAGAAAGCGATGTATTTTCAGGTAGTTGTGAGTTCTATGAGAGCAGGGCAATGGGACAGAAAGTGAGTGGATGTCTGGGGTGGAGGGTAGCATATATATGTGTTTCTGGATGCCTGGAACATATATATGTGTTTCTGGAATATTCTTACATTTTTCCCTCACTGTCCCATCACACTTTCTACCCTATGCCTGACTAAGTCCTACTCATATTTCAGGTCTCAGGTTAATTAGAAAACCTTGATTAGAAGGCTTTCCTTGAGCTCTCCTTTATCCAAACTAGAATAGGTGCCTTTATATTCTAATGCTCCAGAGGTCTCTTTTGTAATTTCTCAATTTTGTGACTTTCCTTTTGTAATACTCATCACACTTTAAATTACTTATTTGGAACATTTTAATAATTATTTTAAAAAGTATTGCTTTAAATTTTAAATACTTGAAATAATTATAGTCATAATAAACAAAAATTATACATTTATATAATAATAATAATACTTAAATAATTACTTAAAATTATAATTACTTTAAGTAACTACTTAAAATCTATTTCTTACATTCAAAATTTCATGGAAAAGGTCCATTCTACAAAACCTACACCTGGAAGACCTCTCCTCTCTGGAGTTTTAGGGATGACTTCTCTAAGGAAGTAATAATTAGTCTGAAGCCTGGGTAGTAAGAATTAGCCAAGGGAGGATTTGATCTGTCTAGGTGAGAAAACATCTCAGGGTAGAATGGTGTGAGTGACAGGGATCAAGGTAGGTGTGCTGTTTTAGATTGGGGGTCAGAAGAGTTTCCCTGATGGGGTAAAACTTGAGTTGAGACCTGACTGGCAAAAAGGATGGAGCCAGATATATGAAGCAAGGACAGCAGAATTTCAGAAGGAGAGAAGAGTGCAAAAGACAGCTTGGTGGAGCCTAAGAGAATTAAGGATATGAGCATGACCGAGGTATAGTGACTAAAAAGGTTTGTGGTAGGAGTTGAGATCTGAGAAGTAGGCAGAGGCCAGATCACAGAGGGCTTTATTGGCTATTGCAAGAAATTTGAACTTTATTTTAGGTACATTGAAAAACCTGGAAGATTTAAGGCAGGAGAGTGACATGCTTGATTTATGTTTTAAGAAGATTACTCCGGCTGTTGTATAGACAAAGGATTTTAGAAGGCAGAAGGGTGTACAATGAGACACCAGTTAAAAGCCCATAAATAATATAAATGATCACCTCTGTAATGTGAATGAAGAGTCAAAAAGGAACCTCTTGCATTCTATCATAGTGATTATTTCCTTTGGGAACAAAAGAAGTAAGATGTAGTGAAAATATTTAGGAGTCAGGCAGACTTGGGTTTAAACAGTAGCTTAACTATGTGACTCTGAATAAGGAAAAATCCATTCCTCACAGGGTTATTGAGTGGACCAATGAGGTAAGACTCTCAATTCTATCATAGTGCTGGCACTTGAAGAACCCAATAAACATGCCTCCCCTCTCTCCTTTTAAAGGACAAATATTCCATGTGAAGAATAATATATGAAATTACCAGTGACTATTAACAGCAGTAATGAGTATTTCACATGGGCCTACTATTCTGGGCAGTGTGCCTGGTGCTGAGGGCAAAGCAGAAAACAAGGGAGGCCACGTTCCCTGTCTTAGGCAGCTTATAGGACAGTAGGAAAGATAGACATTACACAAATATTTATAGGATCATGGTTGAGGTGAGTCCTGCAAAGGACAAGGTTTTTAAAGCATATAATAGTAAGAGCTCATCCAATCTGAAATTTTAGGGAAGGCTTCTGGAATGGAATCTCATTAGAGACCTGAAGGGCGAATGTTAGATAGATGATGATTTACTTGATCTGGTCTTTGCCAAGGTCACAGCTTCCAGAAAAAATAATTTTTATTAGGATTAGAAGGAAAAATCAAGAAAAGGAAACTGAGATGAGCCATCTGATGCCAGGGATTCAGAGCAATGACTTGTGGGGGTATGTTATCCATGATGGGAAAGGGGAAGTACACAAGTCTGATGCTCAGCATAGCCAATGGTTGGACGCTGTATATATCACTGAGAGCAGAGGGAAGTATCATGCTCATAACTTCACACTTTTCCTTTCCAGCTTCCAAGACATTGTGAGTATTAATGGTGAGGAGGAATTAGCCTCGGGAAAATTGGGTTAGTTGATAGTTTAAGAGTTTGGGCAGCTTTTTCAGCTGAGGAGAACTGAACAGTTTCAGGGACAAATAATTAAATGATAATTTCTTTTTGCTTGTATCTATAAAAAATCTGTTCAGAGCTCATCCACAAATCTACAACTGTCCTAATACTCAAACATCAAAATATAAAGCATGGTCCAAAAGCTAAATTGATTAATGAATGAAAAGGCCTTAAGAGGGATCCCTGGGTGGCTCAGCAGTTTAGCGCCTGCCTTTGGCCCAGAGCGTGATCCTGGAGTCCCGGATCGAGTCCCACGTCAGGCTCCCTGCATGGAGCCAGCTTCTCCCTCTGCCTGTGTCTCTGCTTCTCTCTCCCTCTCTGTATTTCTCATGAATAAATAAATAAAATCTTTTTAAAAAAAGGCCTTAAGAGATATCAAAGTGTTTTTGATCCATTTGTGCATAATCATCTCACAAATAATTTACTTGAAACTATAAGTTCAGGCATGATGAGAAAGTTCAGAATGTAAGGAGGTCATATCTGTAACCTCAATCCTTCTTTGTCCAAACTTTCAGATTGGAAGGAATGCTGAAAAGTGCTCATAATACAACCTTTGATCAAGTACCTTTTTGTTTTAGAAAAGAAAATATTAGAGGGAAAATGTAAAGTCTGTATTCACATTTGGCAAATTAATGTGAGCACCCTAAACAACAACAACAGAGAAAAGCCCAAGTCCTACTTAGGAGAAAAATATTTTGGTATTCAAAAACCATCTGCTCAGAAGGATTTTTCCCTATTTTTTAAAGCAATGTTCATTTTCCATCCCTGCCCGTTGCATTTAGAGAGGGCCAAGTTGACAGTGTTCCTTCCTTCCTATGTGTGCTGATGTGGCTGAAAATCCCAGCGGCCAATCAGCAATTTTTGCACACTCCAGTTTCCAGTCCAGCCTGTCCTTTGAGCAAGGATTCTAAGTGCAGCTTGCCAAGAGCGCTCTGTTGGTGGTCTTGGCCTCAAAGTGAGAGTGATGTCAAACTGAATTGTTTCACCTCTGATCAAGGAACTCCTACTTGTCCTGCAGGCTCCTGTGTCTTCTCTGTGCCCTACAAGGTTATAGTCCTTTAAATTGGGTCATTGGAAACATTTCTCTTGCCTGCTGCACACAAGCCAAATCTCCTTCAGTTCCCTCTAGTTATTCTCCCGATCCCTTGGAGTATTCCATTCTTTTCTTGGGAGCAGAAGCTCAACTTTTAAAAAATGAGTCAGGGTGGAACTCCGCCATTTGGAGACAGGGCTTTTGCAAAGGGACCCAGATTGTGAGATCACTTTTCTTCATTGCCCTCACAATATCTGGAGAGTTTAAGTCTCTGCAAATCTACAGCTTGATGGATTTGGAGTAGGGGTTAATTTTTTCCATGTGCTTTCTGAGGACAATCTATGCCTTGGACTTGGTGCCTATGTTAGGGTATGCACAAGAATGTAAAAACATTCTTCAATGGCAATGTTGAAATTTACTTTGATCTGGTGCTTTCCCCCTGTTGTCTAGATTTAGACTCTTTTAATCCCTTTGAGAAAGCATCAGCTTCAACTGGATTTTTTTTTTTTTTGCCTTCATTGTGTAAACAGATGTAATATGTAAATGTAAAATGCCTAGCAAACTGCCTGACACATAATGGATGCTGATTAACTAGTAACTTTATTTCATTTCTTCTAATTTGCCCATATTTTAAAATAATCAAAATAATAATTTTTTTTCTCCAAAGGATCTCTGTAATATATCCTTCACCTTTCAAAATGTTTTATATCAGTGGAATTAAAGTAGCATGTTTAATATAGAAAGATGTACAGTTCATCAGAGAACAGATTTAGATCTGAATTTCTTTGTTTACAGTTTTTACGGGAATAGAGAAACCAACATGCTTAAATAATGAATTTCTCTTTTTGTGGTTAATCATCCTTGTTTGCTGTTTTCAAGGGAAAAATCTTGAATTTATAAATGGACCTTCATAGATTTTAAGATCTTCTTAAAGTGAAAACTTGTATAATGCAAATGCACTAATGATTGGTGACTATAAGGGTTTTATCTTACAAAACTTCTGTAACAATAGGTTTGTATATATCCTATACCTGAAAAATACATCAATCCTCTGATTCCATTGCTTTAGGGTGGATCCTTTCCTCCCAAAGGGAGAATATTTCTTTTACCATCCAGAACAACCCAAACAGCTATTTTAATTAATGACCTTTGAAGCACCAATCACATTACCCTCCTAACCATAGATTCTTCCAGTGACAGTTTATAAAAATAGTAGAATTCCTTTTTATTTCCAACTAGGATGCCTACTGCCATCTCCCTAGAAGTGTTACATATTTTTAAAAAAGGAATTTTTGAGAAACCCAAGGAAGAAATTGGTCTTAACATATCAATAATGCGCAGAAGAAAATAAGGGGAAGAAAAGAAGCACCGTCAGGGAAATTGCCCGCATGGATAAGAGGGTTTGGATCTGATGCCCTCCTATGCTTTCTCCTGACTTAAATTCTGCAAAGTCCCAATACTTGCTTGCATCAGAAACTTTTATTCAGGGCCATGAAGAGCATGAAAATAAATATTTTAGAGCTTCCAACATCATAGATTATTGAAATTCAATAAACCCATAGAAAATTTGTATATATAAAGCAGATTTATTTTCATTAGGTGAGAATGGAGACTAAAAAAAGTTTCTATAACCTTAAAAGAGTGGAAATAATTTTCTCTACAAAAATTGTGTTCTCAAGTTTCATTGCCTTGTGTCAGTTTTCAGCCCAGAGTGAATTTTTATGGTTGAGTCATAAACCTCTGAAAATCATACCGCTAGTTTATAGTGGAAGGCTGACACCACTTTAATTACAGTGTGGCAAGGGCCTGGGTGAGAAGCCTTGCATTAACTCCTTCACTTACATTACACTCTCCTTCAGACACAGGTGGACTTTGTGATTCGATCATGAAAATGTGTATTTTGAAGTCGTGGGGTCCATTTTATTTTGGTTTCTTTGCCCCTTCCAAGAAATACTATCTTTAGAGTTATAATGAATGGTTTCATTCCTCAGATTTGGATCAAAGCAATCTGCCATCTCTGAATTAACCAACCTTCCTAGGCTGTTGTAGCGAACATCAGACTGGGATTTATGAGCTGTTTTTGGATTATTATCACTGGGATCTTTCTTTGGCTAACAGATGAAGAATAAGGTATTTGGTCTTCTAACTTGCAACTGAGAAATGACTTCAAAAACTCATGCCCTACAAAAGAAAAATCCAAGGCTTTGACTACAACTGTTTCTTTGGCAACGTTGCCCATATTTTGATGAACAAGGAAATGATCAAGCAACTGTTTAAGAAGATCAATGAACCATAAGTGGCCCTAAAATAACTGACTCATGAAAGCAGCAAAGCTTTTCGCAGGCATCTCAGGGATTTCAAATATGGAGGCTGTTTTTTTGTTGTGGGTTTTTTTTTTTTTTTTTTTTGTATTCACATTTAGAATATAAACTGCTAAGGGATCACAACCATGTATTATATTGTGTTGAGTACATTGTGAGGCCTTAGAAAACATGAATCAATTATGACATGTTGGAAAAAACGGAGGAAAGGAAGACAGACATCTTATTTGTAGTAAGATACCTAGGAAATTTCATCCTAAAATGGCTGAGGAAACAGTCCTAATGAAATAAGCTAAGCTGGGACAGATCCATCAAGTCAATAACTACATTAGCAATTACATCCTTTTAGTGAAAAAGCAATCCTGGGCCATGTCTCCGTAGCTATTGAGGGGATGTCTCCTCAGCTGTGCTGGGAGAGGCCAATACTTTTGGCTGCCTCAGCTCTCCAGGGCTTTCCGTTAAAGCAGTTGATGGATTAAGTTGGCAGCTAACAAGGGCCAGCCACCAGAGTGTATTGGGACTGTGTCTGGAAGCTCATAGAACATTCTGAGAGAGTTTATATCCAAACAAAGTATAGAAATAGATTTGATGGCCTCTAGGAAGTTTCCCTTCCCTCCTTTCTTTTCTTTTTCTCCCTCCCTCCCTTCTCCCTCCCTTTTTTCCTTCTTTTCTTCCTTCCTTTCTTTCATAAATGATCATTCCATTAACTGAGAAAGTAAACAACTCCGTGCTACTCTGGATGGAGATAGACATGCTGATGAACCATGTTTTCAAGGTGTTCTTCACCAAGTGATAATCTATTCATGCTGCAAGGGATCTTAGAGGAAAACTCTGTCCACTGACTTGCCCAAGCTCTTTCTTCTAAATCATAGACTTGCAATTCTTAAAATAATGAATCTAATATATTGGGTGTGTGTGTTGCTCACTGTCTGTACTCATTTTATTTTCTGCTGTTTCATGCTGTGTATGAAGCCTATTTTTGTGTGTGTGTTTTAAAATCCACAAGCATCTACCACCACCATCCCCCAGTGTGGTCCCAGATCTTCTATCTCCTGGGTTCATAATTTTCAAAATCTAGTAAAATACAGACAATGAGTTTAAAGTCAATATAATCAGTTGGAGTTGAAAAACCTTTGTTTACTTGTTTGGCTGACTGGTGTTGTAAAAACCAAATCAATCAATCTTGGCTAAAAGTGGTTCCAGCTGATCCTTGTACATTTAGTCCTGCTTAGACTTGCTATTACATTGTTTAAACTGTTGAATTCTCAACCATTTAAACGGACAGCCTTTGTCTTCTGCTGATAACCTGCATGCTGCTTGATTAGCACTGGTTTGATTCGCTTCCGGGCACTTTTCTTTTCATTAAACCCGATAGCTATTTTGGCTTGGAACTTCTAGAAGCACCCTAGGATCACTTATGTGTGTCCTTTCCATTTATAAAAGTCAGCTTCTGGTTTCCACAGGATAATGTAGGTAAAAGTGCTTTGAAAAAGTTAAAAGCATCATACAAATACAAAGTACTGGTATTTTCTTATTTGGGAAAGTAACCTTGGTGAAGCAGGTTTGGTACAGTACAGAGTTCAACTTTTGTTCTAGATCTTTCTTTCTTTCCTTCATTTCCTTTGAAGCACTTCAAGAGTTTTCCCTTTCGGATCCCTGAAGCCTTGAAGTTGCTTTTCTGCTAGCATAAGGAATAAGCAAAGCAATGAATAAATATTTCACAGCTAGCATTTCAGGAAAAAACAACCTACTGACATCTTTCTGCTTTTGGAAATAGACAAATCAACTTTAGGGTATTGGGATGGCTGGGTTAGGGGGTTATCAAAAATAAAGGCCTAGACAGGGGCAATACAACTGGCCAGGATACTTTCAGACAGCTAAAAGAAGCCCTGGGGAGTGGAGTCCCAGAGTTCTCAAGATTCAGGTTGGTTTCATAGGATCAGCTGCTTGATGCTCTTCCTTGAGCCCATTCATTGGCTTACTTCTAATGAAATTTGTAGATCCGCCCACAAATAAGAGTCATTCTGTAAGGGAAAAAAATAGTTACAACTTATAAAAATTAATTTGACATTTTTGGCTTCTATAGTTCTCTAGTGCTTCTTATCTGGAGCTTCTTTCATAATCAAATGGCAAGAGATGTGAATAGCCATTATCAATAATATACCTTAAAGATTCAAAGAGAGCTCTAATGAGTTTTGGGAACTAGGTGAAATTGCTAGTGACAAAGAAAAGTGATTTAAAACACCGTAGCAAAGAGTAAGCAAGCTCAGAAACCTCAGTTAACAATGTTAATACCATGTTGGCTAATGCACAAGCAGCTTCAATTTCCTTAATTAGTTCAGAGTTCAGTGACAACATATTTAATCAGTAAGCTAACAACTGCAGCAGCTGATTGCTCTCACCACCGTGTGTGTATGTTTTGACTGAAAAAGTAAATAAAATTACTTTAACTGCAATAATAAAGTGGCATCCTAATTTTATTACTGTAGCAACCTTTTAGAAGTACCATACAGCAGTGAAAATTGATTATTTCCCAAGTGCTTGTTTTCCCCTTCCACATGTCACTGTGGTCAACCCTTTGGCGATGTGATGGCTAACTGAGAATCCGTTGGTCAGAGACAGGCCACATCATCTTTCTATGGTTCTGTGTCTTTTCTGTAAGGTACTGAGCTGGTTCTGAGCACACTGCTTGAATTCACATTAGCAGCTATTTTACTGGGTGGCAAAACGTGGCCTTTGGCAGACGGAGGGATCTGTTCAAAATTCAGTGTTTTTCCAATTAGTTAAACACACCTAGAAGCCAGCAGTGTGTCTGCTTGTTTCTTTTTTAAAGTGTTTTTGTCAGTGAGATTGGGAATAGGTGTCATTTTTCTCATCTTCTTTCTGACCTATATAAGGATTTTCATTTATTTATTTTATATTAACTAGCTTGGATTTTGCTATGGTTTTCCTGTTAGCAAAGGAGAACTCTCAAAAGCAAAGCTACTCACCCAGGAAACATGTCTTCCTATATCCTTGGTCCTCCGGGGTCTACCATATTTAGAATGCATTATGGTTCAAATTGTTTTACAATTCAAACCAATTACCATGTAATGAAAATAGCCTGCTATAGTAACCTGCTTCTTTTGCCATCAACACCTACATAAGATGAGGGACTCAGTTTATCTATATATTAAGTTTTCTTGCCTCCAGCCCTCATCAAAAATACTGAGACAAAGGTCTGACTTGAAAGACTTTGATCCCCTTATAAAAACTCCTGATCCAGGGCAGCCCCAGTGGCCTAGTGGTTTAGCACCGCCTTCAGTCCGGGGTGTGGTCCTGGAGACCGGGGATTGAGTCCCATGTCGGGCTTCCTGCATGGAGCCTGCTTCTCCCTCTGCCTGTGTCTCTGCCTCTCTGTGTCTCTCATGAATAAAATAAAATTAAATAAAAAAAAAAAGATAAAAAAAAAAAAAAGAGGGCAGCCTGGGTGGCTCAGTGGTTTGGCGCCTCCTTCAGCCCAGGGCCTAATCCTGGAGACCTGCAATCGAGTCCCATGTTGGGCTCCCTGCATGGAGCCTGCTTCTGCCTCTGCCTGTGTCTCTGCCATTCTCTCTCTCTCTCTGTGTCCATCATAAATAAATAAAAAAACTTAAAAAAAATCCTGATCCAGTATAGCAGGAGGAATTTTAATTAAAAGAAAGAAAAAACCCAAATACTCAGATACTTTTATTTATCTTAGCTGGAGTGGTGATGCTGTACATCATCATCTTTATCAATAGCCTTATATTATGTGAATATGCCAAGTACCTAGCTGCTTTATCTCATTTAATCCACACAACCACTGTGGGGGTGTAGACATTATTACAATACCCATTTTTCAGATGAGGAAATAGAAGCACAGAGAAGTATATATTGCAGAGAGATCTGAACCTAGGCCTTCACTGTGCACCTCAAGGTGATCTTAATGACATTGCTAAATTCCTTCTTATCCTGCACTATTAAGGCTACCCCAACTTGTTTGGGGTATCCTGTGTGTTACAAGAAAGACTCAGTTCTCTTCTTTATCTCTGAGCCTATTGGGACTCACAGTTTTCCCCATAAGACAGGTCTAATCAAAGGCCTCTCATTGACCAACTTCTTCTCAGAACCAGAGATTGATTTGGGAGGGGGGTTGATTTGGGGGTGGGTGATTTCCTTGTTTTTCTTTTCAGAATTACACATCTCCTCTCTTTTGAGCTTATTTTAAAAAAAAAATAGGATACCCATAGGCCTTGCAGCTAGATGAGTTCAGGCTCATTGAGCCAGGCATGAGTTAAATCCCTGACTCTTTGAACAATTTACTTAACTTTTGAGCCTAAATTTTCTCTTTGGTGAAATGGAGATATAGATATCTACTATATATACTTCATGTGAGCATTAAATGTGATCGTAATGCTATTTTTATGTAATTCAAGATATATATGAGATCTACCCCCCAAAAAAAAGAAAACAAAAAAACTTTGAACAACCACCCAAACCCTCAGAATTAGATAGATAGAGCCGACAAAATGTTGTGTAGGATAGGCTTACTTCTCATGTTTTTTGTTTACGTATCACTCGTGTTATCAATATCTGGAAGTCTGGAAACTTATTTCAGTGAAAAGTTAATAATATTTGCACTCATGGTAACAGAGGTATATGCGAGGGTATCCTGACTTTTGAGATGTCTTTCTCTACGTCTGTGGGTCATCTCTTGGCTTTGGGTTTCTGTTACCATTGGATTCATTCCGCAAATATGTTGTGCGACTGATTTCTAATGGCTCCCCACAACTGGATGACAGTCTGATCCTTCTCATGCCAGGCATCAGTGACCCGAGGCTATGTAATTAACAGTAATCCACTGAAGCCTGTGGGCAGCAGATTCCATTGCAACCCATATACCATTTAAAATTGAGATTTTACCATATTCTAAAAAGTCCTTCAGCCATTCTTCGTGGCTCATCTAGAGAGGGCTTGATTTTCACTCTGTACTTTACTTCTCTTCCTCTCTGCAGACCTCTCTCTACTCTCCCAATCCTCCTGGAAACACCCAAATTTGCAGCTAATTATGCAGAGAAATAATTTAGTTCTGAGTCTCATTTCTCTCCTCTACCTTCTAGCTTTATTTTTCTCCCACAACCAAATGGCTCATCAATGTGTTTTGCTGTGTTCCAGAATTTATGCCACTCTCTTGGGAGGCAGAAACTCCTGTAGTATGGTTAGAGTTTCATGTCACATTCTCCCTCCTGTCACCCACTGTATGCTCATTCATAAAGTTTTTATTAAATACCTATTATATGCCTAGTAATGGTAAGCAAAACTGATAAAGAACGTCTGCCTCTGAAGGGCTTACTTGGGTCATCTTTACCATTTTTGTCTCTTAATAACTGTTGTGTCTTGGGGAAATAGCAATAAGAATGAAAACTGAGAGAAAACATTCTCCCTTCATAATGTGGGATTAGCAAAATGCTGCTTCTAATTCCCTGTCTTCACAATTAGAGAGTCATAGTACTCTATCATCATGGATATTCCGAGTACTAAGAAGGTTAAAAATAAAAAGTGCTATGGACATCAGAGCATAATCTGAGAAAAGTCAACCTGAGAGCTCAGAGTAAAACAACCAAAGAAATGAGAAACAGAATTTGGGTTGGAATTTAGATTTTTCTCTTTTTCATCTCTGGATTTACAGTTCTACTTCCCTTGCCACTAATGTGGCAGTCTCTGTATTTTCTTGTCCCCCTGGACTATTCATTTAGAAGATAGTAAGAGAAAGTTGGCAGGTGATTACTAATAGTAAAGTTTTGAAAAGGAACTGGGAGAGTCAAGGGTGTTAAAATGTAATGGGACAGGAATATTCAAACCTCTATCTGGTAGCCTATTGGTATATCCATCTGTGACTTTAACATTATCCGTTTTGTAATGACCAAAATTTAGCATTTTAACATGTCACACGTCAGCTCTCAAAATCCTGTTTTTAATGGCAGCAATGACCGAAGTGAAGTTATATCAAGGCAGCTAAAGGAGGCTGTTAAAATAAAACTTCAACTGTGATCTGAAGGAATTAATTTAGAAAGCTAACATATGTACCAGGTGCGGTCCTACCTAAAACACTCTAAAAATAATACAGGATTCTCAGAACGAGGACCAAAAGGGACATTTAGCACTAGCATATTTTGTTTGTCTCCTAATAATTTCTGTAAAAAAAAAAAAACATAAAGCAGTCTTAGATGGACATCAATTTTGCTTTCCCGCCCCTGTGGACTAGGCTATTTTATCATCTGCAGGAAATCAGAGAAAAATAATTGTATTATAAAAATGATTTTGGCTGGCTTCAGAGTTTTTAATTGCTTTATTTTTCCCTTTGAAACACCTGATATTTAATAGGCAGAAAAAAGTACATGGAGAATAAACATTTTTATAAATAAACAATAAGCGCCAAGGAGTATTATTGACTGCAGTTGAAGCCTCCCACCAAAATAGATTAATGGAAAAAATAAGACCCTCTTCCATAAATTGGCTTAACAGGATGTGCTATCTTAAGGATCCTCCAGGATTGCAAAAGTCTGTCACTTCAGTGATGAGAGGAGGCTAAGTAAAGTGTACTCACTAGTGACATTTCTGGGCAATGCAGACATCTCACTCCTTCTTGCTCAGAGTCCAGACACAGGGCAGAACCAGCCGACATGGACAAGAGCGTGAAAGGGTTTCTCTCAAGCATCTCTATTGGCATTTTCCTGAAGTTTTAGCAGATTGGGCCTTTTCCTTGCTTACAGGAAAGTTCCATTTTTCATCCTCCGGAGAGCCATGATTACGTCCTGTTTGTAATGCCTCGGAAGGAGCTGAGGTCTTTCTTCAGATTAAAGTCATTGTCTGAGTGACATGAGGAAGGAATCCATCAGTTATCACCCAGGGAACACACTTGTCACCAAGGGAACAGTTTTGGAGGAGCAAAGGCTGAAGGGGTATTTATAAGACAGAGGATTTGGCTATTTCCAGGATTTTTTAATGGATACGTTTTCTGGTTGCAATAATCCGATGATAAGAGTGTTGGTTAGCCCTTAAAAAAAGTAATTAAACAACATCATTCTAATTAAAGCCAAACCAGGGTGTATTAAATTTCCCTTGGAAATATCCCCTACCTCCTTCACTCTGGTGTGGATTCTGCTGCATGCACGCTGCTCTTTCTGTCCTCCACAATTTTGACCAGCGGGAATGTCAAGCAGGGAAACCAGTGCAGAGGGCAGTATAGGAGCAATCCTACGTATTCCTATTTAAAACAAACAAACAAGCTGAAACAGCTGGAAGAGATGAAAGAGACACGCTGCAATTTATTTCTGTCTGTCGCCCAGGGTCCTGCAGAAACTAGAAACACATTTTCCCCTTTCAGGATGGCATGGTGGGGGGAATTGTCAACGGAAATTACAAATACAGAGAAAAACAATGTACTTGGGTCAGCGTGAAACAGTAGCAATGGATAGACCCACCTCTAACAAATCACACTCTTCCCGATGCTCTTCCACCCCCCAAAGTGTGACTGACCTCCTCTTGCAAGGGAACAAACAGTATAGAGAGTCGTTTAAGAATATGGGCCAGAGGAGCCTTCAGGCCTTTAGGCCTTCAAAGGCTTTTCTTTGAATCTCAGCTTTATTAATCTGTGACCTTAAATGATTCAGGTTCCTATATATAGAACAGGGATGATAACCGCATCACATTATACAGTTGCCATAAAGATGAGGCATGCGTGGTGCATACAGCAAAATGCATAGAGTTGTCAAATCACGATGTGGTGACCGCAGAACTCACGTAACGTTGTGTATCAACTATACTTTCAACTATACTTCAATTAAAAAAAAAAAAGGTAAGGCATGTGACCTGCTTAGCCCAGTGCCTCACACACAAGCACTCAAACTGCGTCAGCCATTGATCAGCACAGAAATGTGGAAATGCAGCTGCTGGGTTTTGGAGAAGTAAATGGAATTTATTAATGGATTAATTCAACAAAGTACTGCTGCTCTATGTAGATGCTGTTTAGGCTTGGAGATGTAACGGCAAACAAAAGAACCAGTCTCTGCTATCATGGTGCTTCGGGTAGAGTGGGAGAGACAGTCATTCAATCAATAATCACACAAACAGTTCTGTACAATTATACTAAGTGACTCAAAGAAAATATAACTAATGCCACAGAGAATATAATAGGGACCCTAAACCAGACTCCGGTGTCAGGAAAGATCGTCCTGAGAAGGTAACATTCAAAGCAAAACTTGAAGGATCAGTAGGAGTTAGCCAGATAAAAGAGATTGGAGCTGGTAGTGTGTGCTTCAAATAGAGGGAACAGTGTGTACCAAAGGGCTGATGCAGTAATGAACTTGGCCTATTTGAGGAAAAGAGAGTAGGCCGATGAGAAGAAGGAGAGTGAGAGAGGGGATGGGAGAGTGAAGAGAGAAAGCTGCCGAGGCAAGTAGCGGCCGGGTCATGCAGAAACTTCTAGGCTCTTATTGGCATTCTGACTTTTTTTTTTTCCTAATAAAATGTCATGAGGCAGTTAAAGGGATTGGAGCATAGAAAGTGACAAAATTAGACTTGTGTTTTATAGAGATCATTCTGGCTACTGTTTGAGAATGGATAGGGCAAGGAAAGAATGGATGTACAGAAAGAAGGTAGTCCTTCACTGGAGATGTCCCAGTAAAGGGCAATGAAGAGGGTGGTAAGAGTGTAGACACAGGGACATTGATTGGATTAGAGACGTGTTTGGAGAGTTAGAGTGAGAGGAGTCAGTGGTGCATTGGAGTGATGGGGGTGAAAGAGAGCAGGCTCAAGGACGACTCACTGATGCCGTGGTTCAAGCAAGTGGTTAGATGTACATGTCAATTCCTGATGGACTAGTTCATTCACTTAATAACGTTGCTGTTGATAAGGTTCAGAGATTGCCATTAAGGATTGGCTGTTTTATTACATAAGTACATTAGTGTCATTTGGTGCAAGCATTGTCATCTTAAATTTGGGAAGGCATAATCAAATATTCCCTAATGACATTTTGTAATAAGTTGCCAATATATAGATTTCCAGTGCAAAAGCCCTTTCCTTTTTTTTTTTTTTTTTTGTATGCCCTGCTGCACTTCTGGTGTTTTTGCTGGATTTTACACATACAAATATTTTTTGGTTTTTAGGGATTCCTCTGTATTCCTCTTCTTATCCTCCTTCTCTGCCCGCTTTCTCTCTCACAGCAGGTAGTCCTTTATCATGGGTGCTTATCTTCAGGAAAGCTGTCTGAAGTGAGACAATAATAAGATGGATAAAACCCATGCTATAAGAAAGGGTGTCTACCGTTAAGTGTAGACAGCAGCCACTTAAATGTGGGTAAGAGAAGAAGAGACTTTCTCAACAGCTTGCTGGGTTAGTTGAATGGGAACAGTAAAGGAGACTCTCAGTTCCAGAAGTCAGAGAGCCCTAGGACATCTGACATTGCTATAATCTCATACTCAAGAGTAACAAATATCGAGTAAAATGGTATTTTTCTGCTGCTTCACTCGAGCTGTCCTGGTGGTGACTATAGCATTTTGAAGTATTTTGACATCATTACCCAAGGTAATGGGGGATATGGAGCTGCATTACTATTTCAAGCTGTTTTGTTCTATCTGTTGTGTATCTATTATTTTTGGAACACAAATTCAGTTAAAAACTAAATTAGGGCAACCTCTTGTTTGACTCTACAAAGAAAGCTCTCGATATTAGTTTATAAATGAAGAGTTGGAGAGATAATTTCTGTTTTAAATTATTGATGATAAAATATTATTAATAATGTTAATAAATAATAATCCAATGAAGCCACATTTTACTGTTAAAAATAATCATGTAACACTTTCAGGGTCATGAAACCTGAGGAGGTGGCTACATTTTGCAGTTTTATGAGCAATACTTCCATGGCATTTGCAATGGATTGAATGTGTCCCCCCAGAATCCACATGTTGAAGAACTAATTCCCAATATGACAGTATTTGGAGACAGGTCCTTTGGGAGATAATTGGAGTAGGATTAGGTCATTTGATTGGGGCCCTCACGATGGGATTAATGCCTTTATAAAAAGAGGAGGAGACATGAATCTTTCTCTCGGCCACGTGAGGATACTGCAAGGTGGCTATCTACAAGCCAGAAAGTGGGCTCTAGGCAGAACCCAACATGCTGGCACTCTGATTGCGAACTTCCAGCCTCCAGAACTTTGGAGAAATAAACGTTTGCTGTCTAAGTTTCCCAGTCCGTGGTGTTTTGTTACAGCAGCCTGAATAGTCTAAGTCAGCATGGCTCTAGTACTTTTGTGTATTTGCTTACTTTTAAACTGAGAGGATTGAAGGGTTATTAAAACAAGACCTTTTAGGGGCGCCTGGGTGGCTCAGCCAGTTAGGCGTCTGCCATGGGCTCAGGTCATGATCCCTGGGTCCTGGGACCAAGCCTCGCGTCCGGCTCCCTGCCCAGTGGGGAGCCTGCTTCTCCCTCCCCCTCTGCTTGTGCTCTTGCTCTCTCTCAAATTAAAAACAAACAAACAAGCAAAAAATACAATTAAAAAAACCCAACATGACCTTTTTACCTTGCTGTTGGTTTCAACACTGTTGTTTCTTTATCCTTCAGATTATTCTTCTACAGGCCCTGACTGCTGAGCATTGTGTTTGTGGGAGACTGAGCACGGGAGCACGTGTGACCATGGTTGTGTGGGCCAATTAGACAGAGGCCAAGCGAGAGACACTGAGATTCTAGGTTCTGGTCTTTTCACTGGATCTTTCAAAAAGGAAATGGGAATAGACATTTATTGAGTCTTTACTCTGCCAGGCTTTTTACATGTTTTCCTTGGGCCTTGCAAGAACTTTGTTTTATATGTGATGAACCTGGGGCTCAGAGAGGTTAAATAATTTGCCCACAGATATACAACTGGTGGATGGTATCAACTGGTGGAAGACTGAATTCTAATTTCCAAGTTCTGATTCCAAGTCCTTGTTTATATTTCTCTTATGGCCTCTGTGAGGATTTTTGCATTTCCACCCAATTCATCAAGTGTGGGATTTATGAGAAAGCTTTTCACTCAGGGCCTGCCTGGTTCCGCTGGCTTCCCAGGACATCAAATAGCCAGACCACCCTGCATGCACGACCAGGTCGAGTGTAGACTATGGGCACGTTCATAGTTGGAGAAGAGAAGTGCACTATGGTGGCAATGGCTGTGCAGGAGCACACCCCCGCCCCCATGCGCACACACATTTAGGGGGGTGCCAGAGGAGAGGGGAGAGGACAGAAGCTGGTGAGGGGCTGCCCTCCTGTGCGGGTGTGAGACAGGCGCCGATGCAGTCCCCAGGCCAGACTGAGAGTGCGGCGTTGGCAGCTCAGCTCCGCGGCGCTCACCACCTGGGAGCCGTCCCAGAGCCGCCTGGCCAGGGCGCGGACACGAACTTTATGGGGTTTGCGAGGAGGACGAGCAGTTTGAGCAGCCTACGCGAGGTTGTGGTCGGCTTCTCGTGCAAATGAGGCTGAAGTCCGGTCGTTTTGTTTCCCGGTTGGGTTTAGATGAACAAAAGCTCTGTTTTCTTCAGAGCTGATGATAAATTAAGCGTGTTTTCTGTCACAAAAATTGACAAGATTAAGTGTCCCATGGTCATCGCATTTCTGATTATGGAACTATCATTAACAAGCAAACATCTGGCCATTATTCCTGATGAATCTGTTCCTGGATATCTCTTGACAAGGGCAGTGGGGGGGGGGGGGTGGTCAGGACTTCAAGCGCGAAGGAGCCCCGCTTCCACGCCCCCCTGTTGACCCCGGGGGTTCTTGTAAGCCGAGTGGCCTGGCTCCCGGATCCCCTCCGGCCCGAGGCGAGCTCGCTCCCCAGGTGCAGGTGCGTGCAGGTGCGTGCAGGTGCGTGCAGGTGTGTGCAGGTGCGTGCAGGTGTGTGCAGGTGCGTGCAGGTGCGTGCAGGTGCCTGCAGGTGCGGGGGGGGGGGGGGGCAGCGCTGAGGCCGCGGGTCCCTGACCCCGAGCTCTTCCCTGCGGTGGCCCGAGAGCCTCCTGTCGGGGCGGGCTCCCCAGCCGGGCGGCCGCGCCAGGTGACCCCTGGGCAGCCGAGCCGGGCCCCCTGCCCGCCGGGCCGCCGCCTCCGGGCTTGGCTGCTGGCCTCAGCGTGGGGGGCCCTGGGGGCACTGCTGGCAGCTCCTTCCCGCGCTCCTTCCTTCCCGCGCTCGGAGCCTCCCGCCCGCCGGAGGGGCGCCCGACGGGGTCCACGTGCAAAGGGCGGAGCAGGGGCTTTCCCCGAGCGGTGCGGGGCCGCCAGCAGGGCCAGCGGCGCCCGGAGTCCCGCCCACTGCGCCTGTGTCCCCTGGGGGAGGGGCGACTAGGCCCCGGGGCTCGGGCTGGGCGCTGCCGTCGGCCCGGGGTGACCCTGGGCCCGGATCGAGTCCCGCGTCGGGCTCCGTGCGTGGGGCCCGCTTCTCCTCTGCCTGGGCCCCCGCCTCTCTCTCTCTCTCTCTCTCTCTCTCTGTGTCTCTCTTTCTCATGAATAAATAAATTAAATCTTAAAAATAAAAAAAGGGCGATGGGTGAGGCCCCACCATCGGCGCGGAGGGAGGCCGAGCTCACGCACCGGAGGCCCCACAGGTGCAGTCTGCGGCCAGGTACGGCCCGTCTGACGGCGCCACTCTCCTCCCAGGTGCTCCGGCTCCCGGCGCGCGCCTCTTCCACCCGCTTTCCCTGGGCCAGCACCTGGGCCAGCACCCGGACCAGCACCCGGGCCAGCACCCGGGCCAGCACCCGGGTCAGCACCCGGACCAGCACCGGCCAGCACCCGGGCCAGCACCCGGACCAGCACCCGCCAGCACCCGGGCCAGCACCCGGACCAGCACCCGGACCAGCACCCGGGCCAGCACCCGGGCCAACACCCGGACCAGCACCAGCCAGCACCCGGGCCAGCACCCGGACCAGCACCGGCCAGCACCCGGGCCAGCACCCGGACCAGCACCCGCCAGCACCCGGGCCAGCACCCGGACCAGCACCCGGACCAGCACCTGGGCCAGCACCCGGGCCAGCACCCGGACCAGCACCCGCCAGCACCCGGGCCAGCACCCGCCAGCACCCGGGCCAGCACCCGGGCCAGCACCCGCACCAGCACCCGGACCAGCACCCGGGCCAGCACCCGGGCCAGCACCCGGACCAGCACCCGCCAGCACCCGGGCCAGCACCCGGACCAGCACCCGCCAGCACCCGGGCCAGCACCCGGACCAGCACCCGCCAGCACCCGGGCCAGCACCCGGGCCAGCACCCGGACCAGCACCCGGATCAGCACTCGCCAGCACCCGGGCCAGCACCCGGACCAGCACCCGGGCCAGCACCCGGACCAGCACCCGGGCCAGCACCCGGGCCAGCACCCGCCAGCACCCGGGCCAGCACCGGCCAGGCCTCCGGGGAGCGCCCCACGTTTTGCCCGCGTCCCTGCCGCCACACTCTCCCGCTCGGGCTCCCCTTGGCCGCCCTGCTGGACCCGGGCGCACCCTGCCGCCCACCCACCCCGCGGCTCCAAGGCTTCCAGGGTCAATCCCTCCAACCGAGGGGAGGCCGGGAAGCAGCGTCCGCCAGTCCATGCCGGCTGCTGTCTGTCCCCCACCGTCAGTCATGGGCCCTGAAGCGGCCTGGGAAGCTGCGTGGCCGCGGGGCCCCGGGGCTCAGCCACCAGCTGTGCCGCACCGCAAAGGCCCTTAATCCCTCTGCCATCCGGTTTCCTCGTGTGCAAGCGAAGAATTTAGGACTCAAAGAACACACACATGCTCTCAGGTCGTTCTCGTCCCAGCCTCGGCATCAGCGACCTGCGCCTGATGGCCGCGCTTGGCCAACCGCACCTCTCGCTGGCGTCCACCCTGCACCGTCCCTGCGCCCTGAATTTATCCTGTTGAAATCCTACCCGTCGTTTAAGACACGGCCACAGGCTGCTCGGAGCCCTTCTCGCTGCTCACAGTCGCTAGGCAAACGCCTCACTGTGCACCTCATTTTCTCCTTCAACATCTTTTTTTTTTTAAAGATTGCATTTATTTATTCATGAGAGACACAGACACAGACACAGACACACAGACACACACACACACACACACACACACAGGCAGAGGGAGAAGCAGGCTCCGTGCAGGGAGCCCGACGTGGGCCTCGATCCCGGGTCTCTAGGATCACGTCCCCGGCCTAAGGCAGCGCTAAACCGCTGGGCCACCCGGGATGTCCCCCCTTTAAACATTTTTTTTTGTCATGACTGTGCACCCACCTTCTTTTTCCTTCTTCCCGAAAGGTAGAGCTGTATCTTGTTCATCTTTGTTTCCCCTACAAGGCCCAGATCAATGCTTCTCACAAAATAGATGGCCAGTAAATGTTCGTTGAATTGAAAAACTGCAGTTTGTGCCAATGAGAAAAATGTGCCTTTTTATCACTGGAAACTGATCAGGGTAGTAGCTAAATTCTGCAAGAAATTACATAATGAGATTTAGCTCTAACTCATCCTGATTTTTATGCTAATTGGTTCATTCAGGTGTCATAGGGGGCATTTGGAACTGACCCGGCCCGCTCGTTATTGGGTAATTTGCCACACAAGTATTAATTGGCGATATCCATCTTATCTATTACTATCTACTTTCAGTCTTGGAGGAGGAGTCTTCGCCGAGGTCCAAGCACACTCCATAGTGGAAGGAAACACATCTGGACATATCTGGCAGATGGATGGGAAGGTCCGTAAAGATTCAATTTGCATAGGGGAACAAGGCAAGTCCTGGAAGAGAATTTATCCTAAAGGCAGATGAAGTCAGTCAAGGTTGCTCAGTAAAAAGACCCAGCGGTCAGGGAGATGTCCTTCTGACAAATGATAATATCGAGAGGTAACATTTATTGAGTGCTTACCAAATGTCAGGCATGGTACTAAGAGCTTCTTTGTAAGCATTATCTTGCTTAATCTCCATTTTGCCCTATTAAGGTGGTAACCCTTATCCATCTTTTAGAAATAGGGGAACTGAGGGAGATCAAGCATGTCTGTCACATATTTAGTGAGTGGCAGAGATGGAACCACACCTGGGATGTTCTGACTCTAGAGCAGGGTTTGGTCACTTACAGGCCAAATCTGGCCTGTGGTCTGTTTTTACATAACCCTCAAATTTTGGATGTTTATACATTTTTGGTTTTGTAGAGAAACCAAAAGGAAAACAAAGACTATGTGACAGCAGCCACGTGAGGTGTGCAAAGCCCGATGCATTTACTACCTGGCCCTTTATAGAAAACTTCTGCTGAGCTGGCTCACAGCACCAAGCCCATGGCCACTCAGCAGGCCAAGGCCTGAAGGACCATCGCTGGATCAGCTGCCCCATGGAATTGGCCTTTCAGTAGTAGGGAGGGAAACTGTGGCGAATAATACTTGAAAAAAGTGATCTCACTGAAGATTCCTTGAGATACTGCAGGATAAGACTACCACTTTTGTCCACATGCGACCAAATATAGCACAAGAAAAGGACAGAGGCCTGAAATGCGGTGGCTTTTCTCTCCTAAAGATTACTGGGACTTTGTTGAGTTCCAGCATGCAGCAGGCGGCAGGCTGCGGAGCTTCTGTGGTGCAGGGTGATGCCACATGTTGGCACTAGATCTTTCTGAAACGAGGCAGCTTGTGACCGCAGACCTGCCTGAGAGAAGATGAAACAGGAGAATAAAAAAGAAGCCGTCACATGGCAGCCTACAATAGATTTTTATGAACAAATATTCCTTAAAACTTGCTTCTATCCAGGAGAGAGCGATGAATAAGTGGAACACAGGGGATTTTTAGGGCAGTGAAACTATTCTGTATGACACTGTAAGAGTGGACAGATGATAGTATGCATTTTCTGAAACCCATCGAACAATACAGCATAGAGAATGCACCTTAATGTAAACTGTGGGTCTTGTTAATAATAACGGTGTCAACATTGGTTCATCGATTGTGACAAATGCAGCACACCAATGCAAGGTGTCATAATAGGACAAATAGGACAAACTGTACAGGAAGATGGGGCTAGGGAATATATGGAAACTCTGTACTCTCCATTCCCAATTCTTCTATAAATCTAAAACTGCTCTAAAAAATAAAGTTTATTAATTAAAAAAATTCACCTAGATTCTATCATTCTAGAATCATTTGCATTTGTTGGGGGAGATAACTCATAGGGCTATGGTCTCATAATAACAGGTGAGGATGAGTCATGAAGTATTATTTATTCTCTTAAGAGAAGCTCATTAGTGTCCCTCTTCCCAGAAGACTTGTGTGGCCTGGTGAAAGCCATTTATTACCAGTAATTTATTATTTAACTGCACACTTGTCAGTTTGAGTGAAAATTATCAGACATTTCTCTTATTGAGAAAAGTGGTTAGTAGTTAATGGAAAAAGACTGTGAGCCCATCAAAGAAATTGTCAGAAAATCTTGAACAAATATATCAACAAGAGCAAATGTTTATTAACTTCTCACCAAGTGGCAAATTCTATGGGTATGTTAACAGAAGTACAAGACGTGGCTCTTACCCATAAAACAACAAGCAATCTCAGTCATAAGCTCAAATGTATTTGCATACGACTAAGGCTGCATTTTTTTCATTTAAAAATTAATTACTGAATACTCATTAGGTGCCAGACACTGTTTAAGTCCCTGAAGAAAAATTCTTCCTTTTGTAAGTTATGTTTTAATGGCAAAAATCAGATAGTAGGCAGGGCAAAAAATAAAATAATTCTGGTCAGTAAAAAACGCTATGAAGGAAATAAAATGGGTCAATGTGATAGTGATCTGGAGGGAGAACTGGTTTAGAGTTTGTATTCAGGAAAGGCCACACAGAACAGGTGACATCTAAATAAATGAGATCAGCTTTGTAAAACAGACACTATATGTTAGTATTACAGCAATGAGGGGTGGATGGGAAGGAAATCTCTCTCTCTCTCTCTCTCTCTCTCTCTCTCTCTCTTTCCCTCATTGCTTTATGCATAGGGAGAGAACCGAAACTAGAACCTACAACCTCCCTCTCTGTTCCCTACTTTCTTCTCTCTGCAGTGGAGAGGAGTGATTTATTGGATTCCTCATGATCTAAGAATTAAGGATTTCACTGGACTAAAATTTACTTGTAGGAGCAATCGCGAGTGGTCCCTAAAGGCAGGAAATTGATTCCACAAGACCCCTCTCACCACCTGAGCCTGAGGATGGCAGCCTTTCTAGGTTGGTTGGAAAGAGTACATCTCACCAGAGTCCTCCCTCCAATTCCCTCTGCGTGTCAGCCTCTGTTGGAGGTGGCAGGTAAGTCAGGTTGGGCCTATCTGCTAAGTCCTGCCACTTTCCATTAAGGGGGAGGAACAGGAAATCCCACTTCAGGCTCAGGCCTACATGCCTTCTTATGCATCGTAGCTTATCAAGTTGTAGAAGACTTTATACAACACAGTTTGATAAGCTAGAACTTTATTTCCCCTGTGACTAGTAAAAATTCTGCCTATATTTCTGGAAAGGAGGAGTGGTGAGTGATACCCTGAATTCTGAGAA